>NW_004444141.1:3429243-3440394 GCF_000243295.1 Trichechus manatus latirostris
GTTTGTCATCCATTCATCCATCGATGGGCACTTAGGTTGTTTCCATCCTTCTGTGTGTATGTACCATAGTTTGTTACCTATTCATCCAACAATGGGCACTTAGGTTGTTTCCACCGTTCTGCTATCATGACTAGTGCTGCAATGAACATGCCTACTCATGTCGCAGCTGTCATTACCTTGCATACTCTTAAAACTAAGGATTTTTATGTCCTGCACTAATAACAGTTAAGGGCAGTTTTTTCCTCCCTGGCTTCCTTCCTGTCTAACTTTCTTTTTTTCTCAGCATGCAAGAATGAAATTCGTCTGTGTGAGAAAACTTTTTTTTTTTTTTCTGATAAAAGCAAACCATGACTGAAAGTCATTGGACAATTCAGTGAGACACACCTGCTGGAATCGGATGTCAAGGTCAAAGGTGATAGGCTCTCTGGGGTTGCAGGTGATGGGCAGGCGGTACTCCTGGTGCGGTGGGGTGGTGCACGGCAGTAGCTTCACAGTGTAGGTCCCTGAGTAGTCCCGAACCTTTGAGACAAAAAGAGGACATTTGTATTTCCACTTAAAAATCTGAGGTGTGAGCAGAGTAAAGGAAAATCACGTGAGGGCCTTGCCACTTACTGCAAAGTCAGATGTGAAGCTCCACTGCTGCACGGGCTGGTTATAGGTTGGCTCACTCCTTACGAGGCGGAGGGAGAATGTGAGGCCTGAATGATCAGCTGACATGATCATGGAACTTGTGAAGGATGCTGAAAAAGTGAATAATAATAATAATGTTGCTGTTGCTAGTTGCCCTTGAGTTGATTCTGACTCGTGGTGACCCCATGTGTATCAGATTAGAACTGAGCTCCATGGGGTTTTCAAGGCTGTGATCTTTCATAAACAGATTGCCAGGCCTGTCTTCTGAGGCACCTCTGGTTGGGTTCGAACTGCCAAACTTTCAGCTAGTAGTTGAGTGCTTAACTGTTTGAGATACCCAGTAATATAATAATAATAATAATAAAATAATGATATAGTAGTTAAAGGAGTGTTTAAATTTTTCAAAACACCTTATCACACATTATTTGCTTTTATTCTTACAGTAAGTGCGTACAGAAGGCAGGCTGGAACAATTACCCTTATTTTGCTAGGAGTGACCCTGTGACTCTCCCACTGGGAGGATGTGTGCCTGCCAGTCCCTAACCCAGTGCTCTTTCCACCTGACAATTCTGACAAAAGATCATTTTACAGAAACGCTCACATTGTTCAGGGCTGCTTCCCAGGGAGCAGAGCTGTGCAATAAAGGTTGATGTGAATGCATTTATCGTGCACCCAGGCTATGAGCTGAACTTAGAATAGTCTATCAGCATCAACACAGCTGGGCAAGCCCAATTTACGAATGGAATCTAATTTCAATTAGATCGCCTGCAATCGTGCTGAACAAAGACTTGGTTTAGTAGAAAGATGGACATGTGGAAGGGGACTGGAAAGGCCAGGAAACCCTCATTTTCCAGGACTGGCAATCCCAATAAGGCAAAACAATTCACTCTGGCTCTGTATTTCTTGTAGTTCGGTCTCTTAGAAATACAATGAGCTCTCTTTAACTTCCTGAGTATCCAGCCTGTTCTCTCCTTTGTTAGAGCTCACGCCCAGAAAAAGGAAGGACAGAGAAGCCAGCGAGTGAGCTATTTTCCCCTTCCTATCTGACACAGCAGAGCCCTGGCGGTGCAGTGGTTAAGAGCTCAGCTGCTAATCAAAAGGTCAGCAGTTCAAATCTACCAGCTGCTCCTTGGAAACCCTATGGGGCAGTTCTACTCTGTTCTGTAGGGTCACAATGAGTCGGAATCGACTCAACGGCAATGGGTTTGTTTTTTTTCTGTTGGTTATCTGACATAAGTTGGCACCCTGGAAAAACATGCAAACCAGTTTAGTAATGTGGAAGGTCAAATAAAAAAAAAGAGTACTTCTAATAAAATGTTCTTTAAAAAAAAAAAAAAGGTAGACATAGGGCTTTATTGACTGCTGCCTTATTAACAAGAAACCCTGGTGGTGCAAACAGGTTTAGGTACTTGGCTGCTAAGTGAAAGGTTGTTGGTTCAAGTCTATCCAGAGACTCCTCAGAAGCAAGACAGGGCTATCTACTTCCAAAACCTCAGCCATTAAGACCTTATGGAGCACGTGGGCTTGCCAGCAGTCAGAAGTGACTCCATGGCAACTGTTTTTTTTTTTTTTTTTTTGTGTGTGTGTGTGTGTGTGTCTGTTATTAATATTCACAGCACAATCCATCATAGAGAGTAAACTGCGTAGCCAGTGCTTACTAAAGACAATGAACAAATCTGAAACTTAAGTGTGAAAGTGAAGTGCCACTACTGGCTCTAAATATACGTGTTTCTTACAGTACTTAGAAAAAAGCTTTGGACAGATGAGTGCTTGCTGAAGGCATCATCTGAAATGCAACTTCTGTACAATGGGAGCAAAGTAGGCAAAGGGACTGTTAATTGCTGTGCTCTTTATCTAAGGAAAACTTCACTTCAGATTAACTCAATAGTGTCTCCTTTTAAGTTTACTCTAATTATTTTTCATTTTCTCTTAAAGTGTATAAAAATAAATCATAAGAATTTTGTGGATTAAGAAATGCGATTGAACAATTATCAAGCCCTCAAGTAAATAATCACATATATGCATATTTGAAATTAAGGGCTTCAGAGCTAATGGGGAAACATGTGAATAGAAGCTACATCCCTGGGTGGAGTCCCTGGGTCATGCAAACAGTTAATGCCCTTGGCTGCAATCTGAAAGGTTGGAGGTTCAAGTCTACCCAGAGGCACCTCAGAAGAAAGGCCTGGTGATCTACTTCTAAAATATCAGCCATTGAAAACCCTATGGGGCACAGTTTTACTCTGACACATATAGGGTCAGCACAAGTTGGAGTCTATTTGATAGCAACTGGTACTAGCCCATCCTAGCTGAGTGGAGTGGCTGTTAATGGGTCAAGAGTCTTACCGGGATGTGACAGCACAAACAAGCCATGGAATTGAGCCTCTGTCTTGAAGTTCACAACCAAGCGCCCCTCCTCACTGAGGCGCATGCTGGTTGGATAGAGAGAACCTATGATGGGAGATGGTACACAAGGGTGGAAGTTAGATGACCAGAGACTCCTAATGCACAGATCTGTCCCAAATACTAGTTCAGATTCTTCTCATCTTTAAGCATTCTAGGCAAAGGATATTATTCAAAGAATGCTAAGTGATAAGAATTAGAGGCAAAAGTATTTTTGTTTTCTCTTCTAAGGGAAAAGGTATCTAGAAGTGAGGAAAAATAGAATTAGGTAACATAAGTGAGGTCCATATGAAATAAAGAGGTTGATTAGAATAGAACAAGCTTTCTTAAGTTTTAATCTACAAAAATAAAGTTGTAAATGGAAAGATATGACCAACTTGTCAAAATTGTGGAGACTTGGACATGTAGGCAGAAAAGGGGTTTGTGTTCTACAGAATGATTCCAAACTCATAGGCATAAAGAAAACTCTGAAGCTTTCCCAAGAAACTCTGCAGTTTGACAAAATTTGACTTCTCTCCAGATATAAGAATAGGAAATTCTTATGCTAGAAGCTGAGAACCACAAAAGAAAAAAAAGATTCACTCGAATGTACATTTTCTAAGGCAAGATATGGAATAAAAACATTCAAAATAATCCAGAATGATTATCTGGGGTGACCAAAAGACACAGCACTAGTGGATTAATTAGTGTTATGCTTGTGGACTTTGAATTATGATTCTGAAATGGCAACTGAATGGTTGTGGGTCCAACAGCAAGTGGCACTCACCACCATTGTTCCAAGTCAGTCAGCTAAAGTATCATAGAATAACTGACTTAGAAGGGAAAGAGATACCAGAAGTCTAGTTTATCACTCAGAGGAAGCTGAGTCCCAGAAAGGTAAGGGAATATGTTTGTGATTACGTAACTAGTTAGCTGTAGAATGAGAACTAGAATGAAGGATAGAATTTATACTGCACTTTAAATTTACCTCCCACTTCCAGAAACTAAAACGAATAGCTTTTTCTCTTGGGTTCTTTCCTCATTTTCAACTGGAACTAACTCTACGCATTTTCTAGAACCCAGGGAAATATACAGACTGTGTTGTGTAACACACAGATGACTAGTCACCTAAGATGGGCTAGAAAAGTTAAATATCCACATAGAAAATCACAACAGTCACACATTATGCAAAATCTGAAGCGCTGAAATGATTTAGTTAAAGTAGTTTTTCTAGAACAAAGATGAAATCATCTTAAAACATTGAATAGAAAAATACTATATGTTGGAAGTTGCTTCTATCATTTTCAGCTGCAGTACAAAATCCTCTGAAGTACATAAAATAGTAAGACAGTTACAGTTTTCCAAGTCTTAGTAACCCACCTTGGAGTTCGGCTTCTGGTGGGCTGCCAATTCCATCATTCCACAAGATGGCAGTGTCATACACAAAAGTTAGACGAAGCTCTGACTTCAGGTCAAAATGCTGCCACCCTCCGACCCCCACAGGCGAATGGAACACGTAGGAAACGTAGAGTGGAACTCGGAGGGTCACGTAGGACTGCACTAGGTTCAGTACCTAGGACAATAAAATTAATTTTATCAACGTGATTCAGTGTTGTTATCTAAAAAAGCCTACTTTTATACAAGCTATTTTCTTACTTCACCTAACTGGAGACTTTGGCTAATCACTGAGGAAAGGCAATTACAGCGTTTTACAACACTATTACCCTTTGTTTAATTTTATATCAATCAAATAGTTTTGTTAATATACTGTCTTCATTAGCAACAAAGGATATGTAGCAGAAACCCTTAAGATAAACTGCATTATTTTGAGCATATTATATTTACACAGCTTTTTAAAAATTTTTTAACAACTTTATTAAGATACAACTCACATACCATACAATTCACTCATTTAAAACAATTCAATGGTTTTTAGTAATTCAGAGAGTTGTATAACCATCACACAATCAATTTTAGAACATTTCCATCACTCCAAAAAGAAACCCCATACCCATTAGCTGGTGGGTACGAACCACCAACCTTCCGGTTAGCAGCCTAGCGCTTAACCACTGCGCCACCAATGGGCTTGTTTGTTTTTAACCTATTAGCAGTCGCTTCCATTCCCTCCTCCCCTCAGTTCCGGGCAATCACTAGTCTACTTTCTGTCTATGAAGATTTTCCTCGTCTCTGTGTTTCATGTAAGGAATCACAAACGTGATTTTTGTGACTGGCTTCTTTCGTTAGCTTGGTATTCTCAAGGTTCCTCTGTGCTGTGGTGTGTATTAGTACTTCATTACTTTTTATTGTTGAACAGTATCCCATTGTATGGATACACCACATTTTTATTCATCCATTCATCAGGTAATGGACATCTGGGTTGTTTTCAGTTTTTTATTTTTACGAATAATACGGACTACTCTTAATTATTATTATATAGAGAAAAACGAAACAAAGCAGGAAAGATCAGGAAGCAAATATGTCAGTAATGGCATGTAATATTTAAGATGTCTCAGGAATAATTAGTTGATGTGTCTTGCTTTGATGTTATACTTTCCTCTAGGCATTTATTTGGTGGTTTAGGAAGTAGTGAAAGATAGACTAATAATTATTTATTGAACACTTACTACATTTTAGACAATGACCTAGTTTCACAATAAAAGCTATTTAATATTCTCACTTTCCTCCATACCAAAAACCCATTGCTGTTGAGTTGATTCTGACTCATAGCAACCCTGCAGGACAGAGTAGAACTGCCCCATAGAGTTTCCAAGGCTATAATCTTTACAGAAGCAGACCGCAACATCTTTTTCTGCAGAGCGGCTGGTGGGTTTGAACCGCTGATCTGTCGGTTAGCTGTCTCCATAATTATATTTATGTGTGGGTGGTTGGATGGATGGATGGGTAGATGGATAGATGGATGACGGATATAAAGAAAGCTAGATAGGAAAGTTAAATCTTAAAGAAATAAAGCGAATTCCCAAGGAACTCTTAACTGCTGAGTGGCTCTGCCAAGATCAGAATCCAGTCTGACCCGTGCTTCTCCATATTACCTTACTTCCTCCTTTCCAAACAATGCTGAGGTCAGTCCTAAGATCATTTAACAAAGTTCATCATATTCAGCTCTCAACAGCTCTGTAGAATAGTAGAGTAAATACACTTATCCTCTTCATATGCAAGAGGACACCGACTTCGGTGAGATCACACACCTTAGAAGTCAGAGTCAGGCTTTTTGATATCAATCTAGCTCTCCTTTCACACTTAGCTGGCAACAAAGAATCATATACACTAGTTAATGGAGCATTTAAACCATGAAAACTACAACCGACCATTTTATCATGGAGTTAGAAGTCATCTCTTCAAGTCACAAAAATAATGACCTAAATGATCAACAAAAATAAACACAAGAGAACCATCAACTGAGCAAGTTATTGGATTCTCAGTTATTGGATTCACAGCTTTACCAGTTGCCGTCGAGTCCATTCGGACTCATGGTGACCCCATGTCTATCAGAGTAGAACTGTGCTCCTTCGGGTTTCCGATGGCTTGGGTTTTGAAAGTGGACTGTCAGGCCTTTCTTCCAAGGTGTCTCTGGCTAGACTCAAACCTCCAACCTTTCAGATAGCAGCCGAGTGCATTAACCATTTGCAATATCCAGAGGCTCTGCTTAGCAGTGAGCACACCCCCTTACCTGCTAAATCTTGGCCAGTAGGAGACGTGCTTTGTAATAAAAGTCCTTTGAGATAGTATTTTCTAAGGGTGTATATTATTACTATCATTGAGCCATTGATCTTGACATGTAGTTTTAACATTCTGGCAGTATAGTGGAGATTGATTAAGTGAATCCATATGACACTGATAATTAGGATTAATGTTCCTTCCTCAGATTTTAATAAACCATTATTTTTTTAATTAGACTTTATACATGTGTTTCCAATTAAACTTTCTAGGTGCCAAGAACAATTTTTGCCAACATTATACTCTACCCATCAAACGCTATGGAATGTGCTATTTTCATTCCCTTCTCATGAATAACTTACTTGGAGCAGGGCTCCCCGACTGCTTCTTATTTGCATTCATTCGATTCATGTGGTGACCTAGAGTTTGATCATTTCTGGGCTCAACCAGCATCTTGTTGCACTTTCTTGCCCACCATGGGCAGGTCTTCTCTTTGTGTTCTAAGAATCTGTCTGGAAGAACCAGGGCTTAAACGGAACCACCTTGTTCGCTCAGGTTACCTAGTCATTTCTTAAAAATTGAATGTTACAATGTAATTGTCTAAATTTCATATTTCCCCTTAAAAGAGCACTTAATGGGAGGGGTGGGGGGGGGGGAAAAACTAAATAGGCAATAGATAAGTGGTATCTTGGGTGAAGGGTGAGACAGTACACAATACAGGGGAAACTAGCACAACCTGTTCAAGGAAAGGTCATGGAAGCCCCATAGACACATCCAAACTCCCTGAGGGACTGAATTGCTGGGCAGAGGGCTGTGGGGACCATGGTCTCGGGGAACATCTAGCTCAATTGGCATGACACAGCTTATAAAGACAATGCTCTACATTCTACCTTGGTGAGTAGTGTCTGGGGTCTTAAAAGCCTGTGAGCGGCCATCTAAGATACTCCACTGGTCTCATCCCTTCGGGAGCAAGGGAGAATGAAGAGAACAGGATACAAGGAAAACATTAGTCCAAAAGACTAATGGTCCACAGCTACCAAGGCCTCCACCAGACTGAGTCCAGTACAGCTAGATGGTGCCCGGCTACCACCACTGACTGCTCTGACCAGGATCACAACAGAGGGTTCTGGACAGAGCTGGAGAAGGATGTAGAACATAATTCTAACTCACAAAAAAAATACCAGATTTACTGGCCTAAAGGAGACTGGAGAAACCCCGGAGTATGGCCCCCAGACACCCTTTTAGCTCAGTGGTGAAGTTATCTCTGAGGTTCACTGTTCAGCCTGGGAGTGGACAGCCCCGTAAAACCAAATGAGACTAACGAGGTACAGGAGTCCAGTCACAAGGGCCAGAAAGCAGAGGGGGAGAAGGAAGCTGGTGATAGGGAACCCAAGGTTGAGTGAGTAAGGATAGTGTTGATGTGTTGTGAGATTGTTAACCATTGTCATAGGGCAACACGTGTAGTAACTGTTAAATGAGAAACTATTTTGTTCTGTAAGCCTTCGTCTTAAGTGAGAATAACAGCACAACTGGAAGAGCGTAGTCAATGTCACTGAACTGTGCATGCAGAAATTTTTGAAATGGTGTATCTTTGGCTATGTGTATTTTCACCAAAAAAAAAGGTTGAGAAGTTAGAGGGTTGACTTGTTGTGGGGTTGTTAACCAATGTCATAAGACAATATGTGTACTACCGTTTCATGAGAAACTATTTGTTCTGTAAGCCTTCACCTGAAGTACAATTAAAAAAAAAAAAAAAAGCACTTAATTTTCTTTTAGCCTGCATCACAAACTTCCTAAAGTTTTGTTTTTGTTTATACTCAAAGGAAAAAAATATCTAATCTGGTACACTGCTCTTTAAGAAAAAGAGGCACAATGAATGACTTCATATATTTTTAGTGATGTTTGAAGTTTCATCAAAAAAGGCAAACAGCATTTTAAATTCCATATTTAAAGGGACAGCATAAAATGCAAATGCCTTTACACACTGACATAAACGTATTCTACCAATGATCAGTGTCTAGGGTTGCTATGAGTTTGCATTGACTCGACAGCAACGGGTTTGGTTTTTAATAACTGTCAGTAGATATACATTTGGGGAGGGTGTTGCCTGCCTAAGGGGTATAAGAAAAGCTACTGTGAGTTGGGTAGGAAAGGTGAAGGACAGGAAAAAAGCTGGGTACCCACAAAAGAAAAACTATACTGACATTGTAGTCTATAGTGGGAGCTAGTGCTGAGGAACAGTGCCTGTAGGTTTAATTCTTCACTTATTTTAGACTTATAGCTGCAGCTATCCAATTTACAGAGGTGGTGGACACACAGTTTGCGCTTGACTGCTAACCTAAAGGTTGGTGGTTTGAACTCAGCCAGTGGTGGCCACAGAAGAAAGGCCTGACTATCTACTTTTGTAAAGATTACAGCCAAGAAAACTCTATAGAGCAGTTCTGCTCTGTAACTCATGTGGCTGCCATGAGTTAGAATCGACTCAATGACAACTAACAAGAATATATATACACGCTAATAAAAGCTAATCTAGATTTACCATGTTTCTTTGCAACCTCCACTTGAGCAAGGGCATATTTTACAGATGGGGGACTTAAGCCATGGAGAAGCCTGCCCAAGATTATTCAGTATAATCAGGGCTAACACCTAAGTATCTAGACCAGCTCTTTTCAATACAAATATAATGTGAACTATATATGTAATTTTAAACTTTCTAGTAGCCATAGTGTAAAAAGTAGAAACAGGTGAAATTAATTTTAATAATATATTTAACTCAATCCAATATCAAACATATTTTAATACGTAATCAATATAAAAGAATTATTAATGAAACATTCTACTTTTTTTGACTAAGTCTCTAAAGTCTGGTATGTATTTTACATGCACAGCACATGTGAATTCTGAACAGTCCCATTTCCAGTACTCAATAGCCACACACAACTAGTGGTTACCATACTGGACAGCACAGTAAACTCTCATACCTGAGGTATTTCAATTAGACCATACCTATTGAAAACAACAATCTTTTCAAAATATCTTACAGTTGTGATGGTTAATGTTATGTGTCAACTTGGCTAGGGCATGATTCTCAGTATTATGGAATTATTTTGTTTTGTGATCTGATGTAAGGGGAGTTTCTATGCGGGCATGGCCTGCATCCAGTATGTATGAAAGTTCTGGCAAAGCTCTCTCTCTTGATCCTGCAACTGACTCGTCATTCCCCTGACCTCCGGTTCTTGGGTTGTGAGCCAGGCAGCCTGTCACCTGACCTGCAGATTTTGGGATTCACCAGCCCCAACATCCCCAAGAGCCAGCAGCCTGTCACCTGACCTGCAGACTTCGGGATTCACCAGCTCCCACATCCCCAAGAGACAGCAGCCTGTCACCTGACCTGCTGATGTTGAGCTTGCCAGCCCTTGCAACCACATGAGTCAGGAGAAGCCTCCAGCCTGACACCTGACCCATGGATTTGGAACTTGCCAGCCTCACAAGTGTGTGAGCCATTTCCTTGAAATACATTTTTCTCTCTCTCTATTTATACATAGGTGCTTCACTGGTTTGCTCCTCTAGAGAAGCCAGCCTAAGATAGTCAGGCATCTGCTCCACCTTTATGTGGGATATGTGCTTTTATGTTTATTTCAAAGATCGAAAACTGAGCCAGGGTTTTTCAGATAAGCTGTTAGAATTTTATTTGAAGGCAAGCACTGGTGTATTTCCCACTGGTAGAAATTTCCTTCTGCTGCTTCTCTTATTGCCAGAAATATGTCTACATTATCAAGAAGGTAGTGTTTATGAGCGTGGAAAGAAGGCTCACAGATCTCAGCAGCTTGATGTCTCAACAAAGTGTGTACTTAGCTACTCAGTTGAAGGCATTGTTATAAAAGTTAAAATCCTTAGCCTAGTTCTCGGAGTAACAGAAATCTACATATACAGAATGCTTGGGAGAAAGAGACCCTGCCTTCTGTCCACTTACAAGCCTTTCTGAAGGTCTGCAGTATTGGAGAGGCAGAATGGGGACCCTGGGACAGTCAATACTGGTCTACAAATTCTTTAGAGTTGAGGACAACCCTACAGAGTATTTACAATAACAGCATAGAAATAATCTAAATGGCCACCAATAGAAGAATGGTTAAATAAATTATAAGGCACACCTACAAAATGAAGTATCATACAGCCATTCAAAGTCATTTACCTGAAGAATTTTCCTTGTTATAGGAAAATGCTCACAACGTAGTAAGTTAAAAAAGCCAGTATATCACTGCTATTAAAAATGGGTATATAGGAAGTCTTGAAAAATGGCACTCTAGGCAGAAGCACCACGCCGTCCCTCCACAGCAAAGATCCGAAAAACTAAGCCGAACAGAGAAAACAACAATCCTGAAACCCTAAAACATCAAATGAAGAGATAAAGAACTCAGCCAAGCACCAAATGGAGTGAGAAAACTGACAGAGAATGGAGAGTGAGGA
>NW_004444141.1:3440547-3443017 GCF_000243295.1 Trichechus manatus latirostris
CCGGTAATTTGCAATATACGCTTTCCCACCCCCCACCCTTCTTCACCCCGACTTGGCCTCCTCTGCTTCCCGCGGCCACAATCTCTTGACTGGGAAATATCGGCTGCTTGGATTCCACAAACCCGAACGGGTGGCTCTCTGAGTGCCCTTTGTTGGCTGCTGGTGTTGCTTTTTTCCGCTTCGTTTGATTTTTTCCTTACCTCTAACCACCTCCCCCTCCTTTCGCTTGAGTACCTCGCTCCATGCGCCATCTTTGCTTCTTCCTGAGGGGCTGCAGAGTTCCGGTAATTTGTGATATATGCTTTCCCACTATCTACACTTCTTCACCCACACTCGGCACCCTCTGCTTCCCGTGGACACAGTCTCTTGTCCAGAAACGGCGGCCCGCACTAGCTGGCTCTCTGAGTGTCATTTGTTGGCTGCTAGTGTTGCTTTTTTTTTCTGCTTCTTTTGATTTGTTACTTGCCTCTCGCCACCTCCCACTCCTTTTGCTCGAGTATCTGGCTCCGTGCGCTATCTTTGCTTCTTTCTGAGGGGCTGCAGAGCTCCGTTCGAGTGTGGAGCTGCTTCCAGGTCTGGGCTGCCACGCTGGTGGGATCCTGGGGCTTTTGTTAGTTTGTTTGTTTTGAATTGCTTGTTTGTTTTCTTTTCCTTTTCTTGAGTTGGGAGCCCTTTCTGGCCAGGTGGAGCTGCATGGCAAGGTGACTCCCCCTCGGCTTCCACAGACTTGCAGAGGGAGCTCTGAGGACATTTCTTTTCTCGTTGTTGTTTTTTTTTTTTCTGTTTTTTTGGGGGCCTTTCTTGTTCTTTTTTTTAATTTCTTTTCTTTTCTTTTCCCTCTTTTTCATTTTTTGTCTTTCTTCATTGCTCAGTTTCTCATTTCTCTATATCTTCCTTCTCTTTCTGTTCCCTGAATACCTGGCGTTGTATACCTCTACACCTTCTAGCCAGGCTGTACTGCAACACCTGAGAGCAACTTCCCCAGACTTGCATAGCTGCACTGGTGGGATCCCTGGGAATTTTGTGGTTCTTTAAACTTACTGATTTTTATTTATTCACTCTTTTCTTTTCTTCCTTTTACCCTTTCTGTTTTTCTCCATTTCATAGTCTCTCATCTCTCCACTCCAACGGCAAGCTCCTCTAGCATTCTTTTTTTTGTTTGTATGTTTTTAGCTCCTGTTCCTCTCTCCTCTCTCCCATATCCATCTTAGCTCCAAACATAACAATCTCCCTGCTGCATCCTGCTTACCTGCACTGGGCGCTTGACATCAAACCACCAAGCAGCACAGGCATGGCCTACTGGAACCTGCCATGCACTGATTAACGACCCGCTCTGGTGGTTGTAGTAAGTGCCACAAAAAACCCGTCCCAGTAACTCCTCTTAAGCTAGACCTGCCCTGCCGCACCACATTGGAGTGACTGACCCTGCCAGTAGGAGAAGGAGGTGAAAACTATTGTGGCCACAGACGAGCAGACAACAAAGAACACACAGTCCGCCTGCTCAGACATAGTCAAATTTTTTTTTAAAAAAGGGACAAAACAAAAAAATCTACAATCAATAAATGAGAAAAATAACTACTGAATGCTCTGAAGACAGCAGACAATATCAAAGCATTTACAAAAATAGGACAGGATGGTTCCAGTAGGTGTCCAAAATAAAACACCAGATGACTACCCTGTGGAAGAAAATGCACTAGGAATACCTGACAAGGAATTCAAATCTCTAATACTCAGAATTCTCCAAGAACTGAGGCAAAAAGCTGACAAACATGAGGAAAAAAGAGACAAATTCATGGCAAATACAGAAAAAAATTGGAAGAATTCAGGAAAATAATGCAGGAACAAAATGCCAAAAATAAATTCACAACTAGAAATTATACAAAGACAACAATTAGGATCCAAAAGATAAACAACAAGATTTCAGAAATGGACGGTGTCATAGAAGGGCTGAGAAGCAGATTTGAAATGGTGGAAGACAGGATCAGTGGAATTGAAGACAAACACCTGGATACAACTCTGTTTCAGGGAAACTCAGAAAAAAGAACAAAGAAAAATGAAGAGACCCTGAGAGCTATGTGGCACACAATCAAAAGCAAAAATTTGCCAGTAATTGGAATTCCAGAACAGGGGGAGAAAACAGAAAACACAAAGGGGATCATTGAGGAACTGCTGACAGAAAACTTCCCCAATATCATGAAAGATGAAAAGCTGGCCGTCCAAGAGGCTCAACGAACCCCATATAGAAGAGACCCCAAAAGAAAATCACCAAGGCATATAATCAAACTTGTCAAAACCAAAGACAAACAAAGAATCCTGAGAGCAGCTCATGAAAAACAAGAAGTCACATACAGAGGAGAAACAATAAGACTAAGCTCAGATTGTTCGGCAGAAACCATGCAGGTAAGAAGGCAATGGAATGACATATGTAAAATCTTGAAAGAAAAAAAATTGCCAGCCAAGAATAATATAT
>NW_004444141.1:3447888-3457070 GCF_000243295.1 Trichechus manatus latirostris
GATGGTGCCCGGCTACCACCACTGACTGCTCTGACCAGGATCACAACAGAGGGTTCTGGACAGAGCTGGAGAAGGATGTAGAGCATAATTCTAACACACAAAAAAAAAAGACCAGATTTACTGGCACTCAAGGAGACTGGAGAAACCTCGAGAGTATGGCCCCCAGATACCCTTTTAGCTCAGTGGCGAAGTTACCTCCGAGGTTCACTGTTTAGCCTGGGAGTGGACAGCCCTGTAAAACCAAATGAGACTAACGAGGTACAGGAGTCCAGTGGCTAGGGCCAGAAGGCAGAAGGGGACAAGGAAGCTGGTGATAGGGAACACAAGGTTGAGTAAGGATATTGTTGATGTGTTGTGAGACTGTTAACCATTGTCATAGGGAAACATTTGTAGTAACTGTTAAATGAGAAACTATTTTGTTCTGTAAGCCTTCATCTAAAGTGAGAATAGCAGCACGATTGGAAGAGCGTAGTCGATGTCACTGAACTGTGCATGCAGAAATTTTTCAAATGGTGTATCTTTGGCTATGTGTATTTTCACCAAAAAAAAGGTTGAGAAGTTAGAGGGTTGACATGTTGTGGGACTTCCTCCAGAGCTGACAGAGAGAGAAAGCCTTTCCCTACAGCCAGCATCCTGAATTTAGACTTCTAACCTCCTAACTGTGAGAAAACAATTTTTTTTGTTAAAGCCACCCATTTATGGTAGTTCTATTATAGCAGCACTAGATGACTAAGACAATGCCTCACAAACTTTGAGTCTAATATCCCAGACATAATATACTGCTGCCCATTCAACAATTAATAGCAGCTGTACTTGTCAAGTTTCACAGATTTGCTGTGGGATAAACTGATAGCAAAGTATCATTTCCTTTTTTTTCCTCAGTGTTACTTGTTTTATGTTTTAACACCTTAGGAATACAGCACAGATAAAACCAGTCTCCCAAGGCTAAAATCTTAAAAGATATGAAATATTTTGGGTACCATACAACATTTTAATGTATAAGCCCACTAAACTCTTTGTTCTGTGTAGGTAGGACAGAGCATTGATTTTAGTTCAAATGCTCATTACAATTCTAAACTACACCTTCATACTTTAGATTCCCTATTATAACTACTAATAAGAACCTTGCTTCCTTATCACCATTTTAACAATAACTCTGTTCATGATGACGATGGGAGAGGGGAGGAATTTTGTGTCTGCATATTTTATGTGCAAGTCTCTGTGCACTGTGAAGAAGAGTCAGTACTTGGAGAGTAGAAATAACAAAAAGCTTTTACTGAGGATACTTTCGACTGTGTTAATGATGGAGGTATGACAGAGAAGGAGGAAAAGGGAAAAGTAAAAAGAAAAACGAGACAGAGAAACGGGGGATAGAAGGAGAGAGAGACAGAAGGTAAAGAAAGAAGACAGACGGTAAGAGGGATACAAACTAGACCTACCCTCAGAATTAAAATTTCATTGTAGGCGGTTTACAGTTGCCATAAAGTCCCTCGGTGGTACTAATAGTTAACAAACTTGGCTCCTAACCAAAAGGTTAGAGGTTCCAGTTTACTCATAGGCACCTCACAAGAAAGACCTGGTGATCTAAAAAATCAGCCACTGAAAACCCTATAGAGCACAGTTCTACTCTGACACACACGGGGTTGCCATGAGTTGGAATTGACTCAAAGGCAACCGTTACGCATGTACACAAAAAATGAAAATGTACAGATTGAAGAGAAATCAGTATTTGGATTTTTATAACATACATTTGTAATGTAGATTTGAAACTTAAGGCAATAACTATGTAGTGTCCTTTCAATATAGAGATATGATTTTCACACCATCTGTGCCAATTATCTAACTGGAGGTCACCTACTAATGACCCATATCACCAAGCTGGCAGATTAGCTTGAGTCCAATCCATGTAACAGAGCAAAGCCAACTGGCTTACCCAGTGACTAAAGAGGAGCCCAAAGCTGAGCCACTGAAAACCCTCACCTGTCCATCTGTCCCAATGGTTCCTCCGCACTCAGTGAGCAGTTCCGACATGTCATAGTAGCTGACAAACTCCCACAGACAGGCCTCGAGGTTCAGGTTTCTGTAGAAGCGTAAGGTACTGGAGCCTCTCATAGACGAGCTGTACTGATAAGGATACATCTCTCCAACGATTTCTGGGTTTTTTGTGGCATCAGTCAAGAAGCCATGGTGAGTCTTCACTTCAGTGTAATCCAGCAGGTTGGAGCACTTGTGGTTCCCAACTCTCGTGCCATCCGGGCTGAGGGTCAGCTCGAAGTTGGAGAGCTCTCGGGTGGAGACCACCGGGAGCATGCCTGCAGGATATTGGTGTCACCGTTACTATTCCATGAAAAGCAAAGGGCTCTGGATACTTTATAATTTCTTAATCTCTTAAGCATGTAAGAAGGTAAGCCCTAAAAAATACTATACATGAGCAGTGACTCTCAAGGGGATGTCCAAGGATCTCTAGGGTTCCCTGAGAATTTTTCAGGAGAGCTGATTAAAACTCTATTAATAATAATATTAAGATATTCTATGACTTTCCCACCTCTATCTCTAATGATTGTACAGTGGAGTTTTTCAGAGGTACAAGATGTGATATACTGAATACATGCGATACAGAAGTAGAAATCAGAATCCAGATTCTATTAAGCCAGATATTAAAGATATTTAAAAAAATGCAAAGCAATACCATTATCACTAACTTTTGTTTTATAAATTATAATTATTTTTCTTTAAAACATGTTATTCATGTTAACATCTAATAGATTATTGTTATTTTTAAATAAGAAAATAAATATTTTACCATTTTTTCAGTTTTAGTTTCAAACCAGGAAATATTTGTTGACTCACAAAACAAATGTCTTTATGGTCCTCAGTAATATTTAAGGGTGTAAAGGAGTCCTGAGATCAAAAAGTTTGAAAACTAGGAGTCAGCAAGCTTCTTTTGTAAAGGACCAAACTGCAAATATTTTAGGCTTTGCAGGGCCATAAGGTCTCTGCTGGAGCAACTCAACTGCCATTGAGCCGGAAAGCGACCATAAATGATATGTAAATGAATGAGCACAGCTGTGTACAATAAAACTTTGGATTTGAATTGCATATAATTTTCATGTTTCACAAAATACTCTTCTTTTGATGTTTTTTTTCAAACATTGAAAACCGTAAAAGCCCTTCTTATATCATGGGCCATAAAGACACAGGTAGTGGCTGGATCTGGCCCACAGGACACGTTTGCTGGCCCCTGGCATAGGAACACAGCAAAAGCACAGTGACAGAGACCTCCTCTGTGGGCCTTTCCCACCTCTCTCCCTCATATTCCCCCACAGCAGTACTCTGGTGTCATCAAAGAACTGCCCAGCCTCTCTGGCAGAGCTGTGGCCACGGAAAGCTTCAGAAGATGCAAAGTCAGGCTCTGGGAGTGGCATACGGGACAGGTCTTTCTATTAGCAAAGACTGCTATAGACCTCCTTTCCCCTCGTGGGCACTGCCTCAGCCCTTTCCAGCTCTGAGTTACTCTTTCACACCTGCCTGGACACATGGAGACAGGATGGTCAAACATGGGACTGACATTACGCTGTAAAATAAGGAGGTGCAGCTTCCCATCCACCCCAGCCCCCGCAGGCACAAGTTTGGGTTTGTCATAAGCAGGCAAGGGGCCCCTAGGCAGTGCAAACGGTTAAGCGCTCGACTGCTAACTGTAAGGTTGATGGTCGGAGTCCACTCAAAGTCACCCTGGAAGAAAGGTCTGGCTATCCACTTCTGAAAAATCAATCATTGAAAATCCTATGGCGCACATTTCTACTCTTACACACGTCGGGTTACCATGAGTCAGTATCGACTCAACAGCAACTGGTTTGGTTTTTTTGGTTAAAAAGCAGGCAAAGCAGGCTCGTGTCCTTGATCTAAGGGAGGTAGATTCTACCTTGTAATTCTTAATATTGCCTAACTCTTTCCTTCTCTGAGCCACACAAAATATAACTAATATACTAAGTGTTCCCATTCCTATCAACAATTTACTTCAAGTATAAAGCAAACTGAGTGCAATAGAACTTGCAGACATCTTCTGTACATGGGGAAATGTTCATAAAGGCAGATACAGTTACTGACGCTAGTTACAGCTCACCGTCTAGAGAAACTGAACACAAAATACGATACCGCTAGTTTCATTTGAACACCTAGAGAAAGTCTTAGTTATTGCAATAAATGTTTAGAGAGACTTATAAAACTCCATCTAAGAAATAGCAAACATATGTTGAAGGCAAGCATTCAGATACTAAAATGCTTTACTGCAAATCTAAGTTCATGAGTTTTAAAGACATATTTGTGCTGTCACTTCATAAAAGTTAACATATTAGCTAAAGTTGTGTTTCATGGTATTTGGGCATCTAATAAATTTATCTAATTTTATAGAACACTTAAATTTTCAGGCAACCCCTGGGTGGTGCAAGTGGTTAATGTGCTCAGCTGCTAACGGAAAGATGGGCAGTCCAAGTCCACCTAGAGGTACCTCAGAAGAAAGGCCTGGCAATCCACTTCTGAAAAATCAGCCATCGAAAACCTATGGATCACAGGTCTACTCTGACACACATCGGGTCACCATGAGTCTCAGGGTTAACTCGATGGCAACTCTTTTTTTTTTTAATTTTCAGACTTTAAAAATCTGGGTAGAAAGAAAGAAACACTTGGAAGAAGCAGAAAGACTTGAAGCACAGTTGCAAAACCAACACTTACTACATGCTAGATTATTTAGAGTAATAAGTAAAATAAACACTTCCGTGGACTGCTTACCCAGGTCACCTACCGTCTATGTGTGGCATCGTGACGGTGAGCTTGATGAAGTTTGTGTGGTCAGGGTCTTCGGGGCCCATGTAGCGCAATTTAGCTGAGAACGGCTCTGCCCCCACTACCCCTGGCACGCGGGGCTGGCAAAGACCTCGATGAAAATGAACATACTTATGGTAAAAGAAAATCATAGACAACATCTAAAGAATATTTAAAAAATGGGCACCATTGCTTTTCTGTGTACTGTGATGTTCTCTGCCGACTAAAGGCACTGCCGAGATGGAGCATTACAGGATGCAGAAGACCGTGGTGTGAGAAATACTCACAACAGATGGTGCATGGGCCCCTTCTTAACATTTCAGATATTTTATAGAGTTTGAGAAAGGACAGTTACTGCTGAATGTGATTTAATATGTACTGGTTATTCTGGGTTATGATCATATTCATAAATCATTTGAATGTAAAATGTTAATAGACACAGTAAAAATTACTGAAAGCTAATAGGAAAAAAGTAAGTGTATTCAATTAAGTGGACTCAACTTTTTATCCTAGAATGTATGCTATAAAATATACATCATTTATAAGTCAATAAAACTAAAAATGCACTCACTCTTAAAACAGAAAATAAAAGTCTTCCTAGAATCTAACAGCAAAATGCATAAAGTAGAGTTTTCTACAGAATACATACTTTCTTACAGTACGCATATTATAAATTATGATGCATTTTTACCACTCTCTCTTTCTCTCACTGACCCCCAAGAATTTTGTCATGAAAAGCTTCCTCCAGTGTTTGCTTTAGGAGAATTGTGATGCTTTAATTTTAACCTTATGGATGGGACCAAGATGCTAGATTAGAATTTCAAGAGAATTAACCAATAAATAATTTCTTTTATATTTGTCCAAAGCAGAAGAAAGAGACAGGTATTTATTAGAACGGTAATAAACCAGAGGTAGCTCCCGTCTCTGGCTGTCTGTTTTATTAATGGCGGACTAATTTTAAGACTTTAGTTATTTATTTATTTTGTATCAACAAAATGCTGTGGTTTTAAGGGAAACTTAAAAACCATGTATTTTCATCCTAATAGAAGGGCATATTGCTATACACAATATCAATGAATATTTGATCCTGAACATATAATCATGGGAGGTAACATATATGTCTGAACCACTGTATACAAGTCTTAGAAGTAGAATTTTAAAAGCAGAATTTTATTTTTAAAATCTAATTTAAAAATCCTTCCGCAGAGTAAAGGCTTAGTTTATACAGTGGGCTTCCCATCTTTTCAGGCTGTCTCTAGCCATCGTATTCTCCACCCCCAATGTATCCTCCCCTGGTGGTGCAAACGGTTAATGTGCTTGGCTGCTAACTGAAAAGCTGGAGGTTTCAGTCCACGAAGAGGCGCTTTAGAAGAAAGGCCTGCAGATCTAATTCTGAAAAATCAGCCATTGAAAACCCTATGGAGAGGCGGGGCCAAGAAGGCGGAGTAGTCAGATGCTTCCGGTGGACCCTCTTACAACGAAGACCCAAAAAAACAAGTGATTTGATTATATATGGCAATCTGGAAGCCCTGAACATCAAAGGCAGAGTTGAGGAACTGGACTGAGTGGCAGGGGGAGGGAGAGACGGTTTGGAAGCAGTGAGGAGTTGCCAGACCAGACTCGGAGAGAGCCTGAGCCCTTCAGGCCTGAGCAGATCAGGGGTGAGCACTGACGCAGGCAAGCGGCGATGCTTGGGAGGTGTGTTTTCCACACCGGGAGAGACCCAGTGCCAGAGAGTCTACACGGCCACCCAGAACCAGCGAGAAGCAGCCCTCATCGGCGAAAGATAAGTACTTGCGTACAGCTTACTGAGTGGATCAAAAACACGCCCCTTAGAGAAAAACCTCTCTCCCATTTATCTCCCTGCTCTCTGTTCTGCACTGGGACCCGAACTGGCTTCAGCAATTGCCGAGTCCCCTGGGCCTGAAGTAGGTTCTCTCACACGCCCGTAGCCATTCTCCCTGCCTTGGAGAGTGAACAAATTAACAAACAGGGGAAAAAATAAACTGCCAGCTCCCCTAAGCCTGGAGCCCAGAGTAGTTACAGCTCCTTTGTCTAGGCACAGGCATAAGGGATCCATGGACTTTGAGTGCCTTTCCCCCTGCAGAGACTTGTGTGGGCCCATCTCAATAGCGTAGGCCCTTATTACTGCAGTGCAACAGGGTATACATCAGAACTCTAACTTCAACTGTTTCAGCTGTGAAGTAGCAGGTTCTTGACATTTGACACAGCTCTGCCCATTAAGCAGGGTCTTCAGCTACTCACATCAGGGGGCTGAGGACTGGTGGCTACACCCATGCCACCTAGCCACCTGCGATAGAGGCCCATGAATAAGAAGTGCCCCCAAGTCCTTACAGCCAACAGCATTAGGTACTCATAGTCCTGCTGCAAAATCCACCCACCTACGTGCTCTAGGGAACAGGGACTCCTTCCTCCTGGACACTCGGGGTGGCTGTCAGCCCCCTGTCTTGCTCAGAGTGTGTCCCCCTGCTGCAGCCAGATGCCTGTGCCTATACCAATCACCCATGCCTGTCTAGGACTGTAAGTGAGAGCCTACATGACACACTTGGTGGCTATCTACCTGGGCACCTGAGCTGAATACATACAGGAGGAGTGGGCGGATTCCTGAGCTCACATACCAAGTAACAGATCAAGTGACAGGACCTTAGAGCTTCAAAGGTGCCAATAATCAAACTAGCTCATACGAGCAGCTATTTGGGCATATCAAAACAAAACAAGAAGCTAGGACACAGTAAGCAAACATAAAATAAATAAATATAGTAACTTATTGATGGCTCAGAGACAATAGTCAATATCAAATCACATAAACAGGCAATCCATGATGGCTTCAGCAAACTCCCAAAATAAAGAATCTAGAAATTTTCCAGAGGAGGAAAATTTCTTGGAATTACCGGAGGCAGAATACAAAAGATTAATATACAGAACTCTTCAAGAAATTAGCAAGGAAATTAAGCAAAACACAGAATACCCAATAGAGGAAATGAAAAAGATTAGAGAAGAGCATAATGACAAATTTAATAGGCTGCAAGAATCCATATAAAGACAGTAATCTGAAATCCAGAAGATTAACAATAAAATTTCAGAATTAGACAACTCAATAGAAAGTCATAGGAGCAGAATTGAGGCAATGGAAGTCAGATTTAGTGAGACTGAAGATAAAGCACTTGACACCAACTTATTTGAGGAAAAATCCAGTAAAAGAATTAAAAAAAATGAAGAAATCCTAAGAATTATACAGGACTCTATCAAGAGGAATAACCTACAAGTGGTTGGAGTACCAGAACAGGGGTATGACAGAAGAGAGAAAATTGTTGAAGATTTGTTGGCAGAAAACTTCCCTGATATTGTGAAAGATGACAAGATATTTATCCAAGATGTCCATTGAACCCCACATAAGGTAGATCCCAAAGGAAAAGTCACCAAGACATATTATAATCAAACTTGCCAAAACCAAAGATAAAGAGAGAATTTTAAGAGCTGCTAGGGATAAACAAAAGTCATCTACAAAGGAGATTCAATAAGTATAAGCTAGGACTACTCTGCAGAAACCATGCAGGCAAGAAGGCAGTGGGATGACATATATAAAGCCTTGAAGGAAAAAACATTGTCAGCCAAGAATTATATATCCAGCAAAACTGTCTCTCAAATATGATGGCAAAACTAGGGCATTTCCAGATAAACAGAAGTTTAGGGAATTTGCAAAAACCAAACCAAAATTACAGAAATACTAAAGGGAGCCCTCTGGTTAGAAAATCAGTACCATCAGATAACAACCCAAGACTAGAACACAGGACAGAGCAATCAGATATCAAACCAGATAGGGAAGACACAAAAGTGAGTCAAAGCTAAAACGCTGACAATACGGAAACAGAGATGTTACTATATGAAAGATGACAACATTAAAACAAAAAAGAGGGCTTAAAAAATGTAGACTTAGATTTTTTTCATATGGAGAGGAAGTCAAGGTGATATAAAGAAATAAAATACTAGAATAAACTTAGAAAACATGGGTAAATATTAAGGTAACCACAAAGGAAACTAACAATCCTACAAGTAAAAATAAAAAACTAGAAAAATATAAAGACTCAGGAAACACAAAATCAACAACGATGAAAAAGATGAAAAGAAAATACATAAAGAAAAACAACTCAGAACAGAAAATTAAGTAGAACAAAGAAACTGTGAACAACACACAAAAAAAGACATCAAAATGACAGCACTAAACTCATAACTATCAATAATCATGCTGAATGTAATGGACTAAATGCACCAGTAAAGAGACAGAGAGTGGCAGACTGGATAAAAAAACACGATCCGTCTATATGCTGCCTACAAGAGAC
>NW_004444141.1:3458698-3459930 GCF_000243295.1 Trichechus manatus latirostris
AAAAACAATCAATGTAATCCATCACATTAATAAAACAAAAGACAAGAACCACATGATCTTATCAATTGATGCAGAAAAGGCATCTGACAAAGTCAAACACCCATTCATGATGAAAACTCTCAACAAAATAGGAATAGAAGGGAAATTCCTCAATGTAATTAAGGGCATTTATACAAAGCCAACAGCCAACATCATCCTAAATGGAGAGATTTTGAAAGCATTCCCCTTGAGAACGGGAGCCAGAGGATGCCCTTTATCACCACTCTTATTCAACACTGTACTGGAGGCTGTAGCGAGAGCAATTAGACTAGAAAAAGAAACAAAGGGGATCCAAATAGGTAGAGAAGAAGTTGAAGTATCTATATTTGCAGATGATACGATCTTTACACAGAAAACCCAAAAAAATCCATAAGAAAACTCCTGGAACTAATAGAAGATTTCAGCAAAGTATCAGGATACAAGATAAACATACAAAAATCAGTCGGATTCCTTTACACCAACAAAGAGAACCTTGAAGAGGAAATCATCAAATCAATACCATTTACCATAGCCCCCAAGAGGATAAAATACTTAGGAATAAATCTAACTAGAGACTTAAAAGATCTATACGATGAAAACTACAAGACACTACTGCATGAAACCAAAAGAGACCTGCATAAGTGGAAAAACATCCTTTGCTCATGGATAGGTAGACTCAACATTGTGAAAATGTCAGTCCTACCCAGAGTGATCTACAGATACAATGCAATCCCAATCCAAATTTCTTTGGCATTTTTTAATGAGATGGAGAAACAAATCACCAACTTCATATGCAAAGGGAAGAGGCCCTGAATAAGTAAAGCATTACTCAAGAAGAAGAACAAAGTGGGAGGCCTCACACTACCTAGTTTTAGAACCTATTATACTGCCATGGCAGTCAGAACAGCCTGGTACTGGTACAACAATAGATACATAGACCAACAGAACAGAATTGAGAAGCCAGACATAAATTCATCCACCTATGAGTAGCTGATGTTTGACAAAGCCCCGAAGTCCCTTAACTGGGGAAAAGACAATCTCTTTAACAAATGGTGCTGGTATAACTGGATATCCATCTGCAAAAAACTGAAACAAGACCCATATCTCACACCATGCACAAAAACTAACTCAAAATGCATCAAAGATTTAAATATAAAATCAAAAACTATAAAGATCATGGAAGAAAAAATAGGGACAATGCTAGGAGCCCTAAT
>NW_004444141.1:3460091-3461516 GCF_000243295.1 Trichechus manatus latirostris
GGCTAACAGACACATGAAGAAATGCTCACGATCATTAGCCATTAGAGAAATGCAGATCAAAACTACAATGAGATATCATGTCACCCCAATAAGGCCAGCATTAATCCAAAAAACACAAAATAATAAATGCTGGAGAGGTTGTAGAGACACTGGAACTCTTATATACAGTTGGTGGGAATGTAAAATGGTACAACCACTTTGGAAATCAATTTGGCATTTCCTTAGAAAGCTAGAAATAGAAGTACTATATGATCCAGCTATTGCACTCTTTGGAATATATCCTAGAGAAACAAGAGCCGTCACACAAATAGATATATGCACATCCATGTTCATTGCAGCACTGTTCACAATAGCAAAAAGAGGGAAATAACCTTGGTGGCCATCAACAGACGAATGGACAAGCAAATTATGGTATATTCACACAGTGGAATACTACGCAATGATGAAGAACAAAGATGAAGCTGTGAAACATCTTATAACATGGAGGAAGCTGGAGGTCATTATGCTGAGCGAATTTAGTCAGTCACAGAAGGTCATATATTGTATAAGGCCACTATTATAAGAACTCAAGAAAAGGTTTAAACACAGAAGAAAACATTCTTTGATCGTTATGAGGGTGGGGAGGGAGGGTGAGAGCTATTTACTAACTAGATAGTAGATAAGATATATCTTAGGAAGGGAAAGACAGCACACACTACAGGGGAAGTCAGCACAACTGGACTAAACCAAAGCTAAGAAGTTTCCTGAATACAATCAAACACTTTGAGGGACAGAGTAGGAGGGGTAGGGGTCTGGGGACCATGCTTTCCGGGGATATCTAGGTCAAATGGCATAACAAAGCTTATTAAGAAAATGTTCTGCATCCTACTTTGCTGAGTGGTATCTGGGGTCTTAAAAGCTTGCAAGCGGTCATCTAAGATGCATCAATTGGTCCCAACCACCCAGAGTAAAGGAGAATGAAGAACACGAAAGACCCAAGGAACGTACTAGCCTAAGAGACAGAAAGGGCCACTTAAACCAGAGACTTCATCAGTCTGAGACCAGAAGAACTAGATGGTGCCTGGCTACCACCAATGACTGCCCTGACAGGGAACACAAAAGAGAGTTCTGGATGGAGCAGGAGAAAGGTGGGGTGCAGAACTCAAATTCTAGTAAGAAGACCAGACTTAATGATCTGAATGAGACCGGAGAAACCCTGGAAAGTGTGGCCCCCGGATTCTCTATCAGCCCAGAACTAAAACAATTTCCGAGGCCAACTCTTCAGACATGGATTGGACTGGACTGTGGGACATAAAGTGATACTCATGAGGACTGTGTCTGTTAGCTCAAGTAGATGCAAGAGACTAAACCGACAGCTTCTGTCCAATGGTAAGATGGGAAGACAGAGAGGGTTAGGAGCTAGTTGAATGGACATGGGGAATCAGG
>NW_004444141.1:3461699-3482592 GCF_000243295.1 Trichechus manatus latirostris
AAAAAAAAAAGAAAACCCTATGGAACACAGTTCTACTTTGACACACATGGGGCTGCCATGAGTCAGGATAGACTCGATGGCAACTGGTTTAACATACCCTGGGCTCCAGTCCTGACCAGCACCTCCCTGGTAATAATGAGGCATGCACACTCTTACATACCTGGCTTCTGGGACTGTCCTTGCCCTGCTGCCCCAGCCAATACCTACTTGTCCAACAGCTAGCTTTGGCATGGCACAGCAGCCAACTTGCATACCATCCTGCTTCATCTCTCTTTCACATGCTTCCCTATTTCTCTGCTGGTAGTTTCTAGAATATTCCATGCTTTTTCATATTTCCATGAGATGTCACTCATGCATTCTTTTCTGCCACTTTCAAGATTCAGCTTAAGCATCACCTCTTTGATGAAGCCTTTTCTGATCTACTCAAGGTAGAAGCAGTCCCTCCTACTTTTGCATTTCTGTGCCCTGTCCAGGCTAAAATTTGTCTGTGTCCTTAACCTGACCAACAAATTCCTTGAGGGCAGGAATCTTGTCTTATATTTCTTTGTTGCCATAGGGTACTGTGTCCAGCATAAAACAGGTGCTCAAAAATGTTGATGCATAAATATTTGTTTTCTAATGAATATTTTTGTAAAATGGATGTTCATTTTTTTAAGTTCTTACATAGAATACATGTGGAACCCTGGTGGTGCAGTGAATAAGAGCTACGGCTGCTAATGGAAAAGTCAGCAGTTAGAATCCACTAGCTGCTCCCTGGAAACCTTAGGAGGCAGTTCTACTCTGTCCCATATGGTCGCTATGAGTCAGAATAAACTCAACAGCAACAGGTTTTTTTGGTATCAAGGAATTATAGGAATTCTTAGTTGCTCAAATAGTTAAGTACTCAGCTACTAATTGAAAAGTTGGTAGTTCAAAGTCACCCAGAGGCACCTCAGAAGAAAGGTCTAGCAATCTACTTCTGAAAGATCACAGCCATTGAAAACCCTATTGAGCACAGTTCTAGTGCGACACACATGGGGTCACCTTGAGTTGAATCTACTCCACGGGAACTTTTTTGTTTTTAAGAGTGTTATGAAATACATGGGGTATTTGGAAGAATTAAGAACTAGAAATTATAATAATTCCCTGGTATTCTAGTGATTTGTCTTTATTTCATCTCCACGGGGAAATGGCAATACATTACCTTCTTCTCTGCCGATGGTTACAATGGGGCTCATCAGCTCCAGTCCTTCATCTCCATTGGTGTTCACAGCGCGAGCAGCACATTGCACCCTGGAGCCAGGTTGGAAGTATATGGAGTCTAAAGTGATCATTTTGGATGATGTAAAAAAGGTGTCAAAGTCCACTTCTCTCATGGGGCTGGTCACACCATCAGGGCCAGTGGGGGCGCTAATCAGCCACCGGTACCGGGTCAGAGTGTCATTGATGCTCTCACTGGCGCAGAGAGAGCCCGTCTTGTCATAGTCCGAGTATTTGGGGTTGCAAGCCTATGCATTAGAAATAACTATATGAGGACCACAGCACAGACAACGTGGAAACTATTCCTCCCAGGTTCTTCCTATCGTAGTTCACTGTGCTTTCTCCATTTCCACATGGTATTCATGCAACTTCCAAATGTCTATCTCCAGACACGCCAGCTTTTATGAAAGCTAACCTTGCATTTCAAACAGCTTATTGGATGTGTTCACCCTGAGTTAATACAGGTACAACTTTTACTAAAGTCGTCTCCTGAACCCTTAGAGTTGCTCAGTCGTCTCGTTCTGTCTCCTTCCTTGCTCTCTTTCGCTCTTTTATCTTGTCCCACATCCAGTGGGTCAGTGAACTGGGTTGATTATTTTTTGCAAGGTCTCTTACGTTGATCCCTTTCTTTCCATTCCTACCTCCCTATCTGCTTCAGCGCCTTTCCTTCTAGTCCGCGGACAAAATACTGCCATGTGACTCCTCCAACCTAACCCTCTGATCACGGCGGCCTTCTGTGCTGGAGCTGCTAACGCCTCCCTTCTCCCAACAAATGAAACCAAATTTTTTAATGTGACATTTAAGGACCTCTACAATTGGGCCCCAAACTATTACTTCTGCCTTACTAATTCCAAAAATATTAATTACATTTCTATTATGTATTGTAATACCAGAGCTATTATGGTATGAAAATAAATAAGTCACAGTCGTTGTTCACTAGGAGCTCACAGTTTAGACTCAAGAGATGACAAGTAAAAAGGTGATTGCATCTGCCATTTCTTATGCTGTTCCTCTAGATGTAGCCTGTGCTGCAATCGCTCTTTCTGGAGTGACCTTTCCTTACCCAACGCCGTTGTAAACTATTGCAATTCCACTTGACCCAAAGCCTTCCCTCACACCGAGCTGCAGTATTAGCTCCTAATTCTTAGCATTCCCATGATAATGATCACGTCTCCTTATATTACAGTTACTGAGTCCTATATACTTTTTTCTTCCTTGTTTTTAAGTTCTTTGATTGCAGAGCTCATGCCTTATTTATTTTTGCATCAGTGACTGAGCCTGAGGTAACGTACTGTGCACGCATCAGTCGATAAACCTCTGTTGCATGAAGGAAGAAAAATGGGAGCTTTATTTGCTTCAAGTTATATTTTCCTTTCTAAAGTCCAAAGCTCAAACCTTGTAAATTTTCCCACTTTTATTTCTTCATGACAAAATCAATACTATAGTGGTTAAAGTTTATAATAATTTTAAAGGAACTATTGCACAATTTTCCTCAGTTTCATTAATTTCCTACTCACTGAAATACAGACAACAGGGTAGCCAGACACGGGTCCCACACTCTCTCCAGCTCCGGAGGTGTCGTCATACATCAGTAAGGACACGATTTGAGGGACAGAAGGGAAAGTGACGTCTGCCATGCTGTTCATTTCTTCTATATACACAATGGCTTTGGTTGCCTAGAGGGAAAAGATAATCATCACCGATTGTTGAAATATTATACTTCTGCTGCTTTTATTGTACAGGACAATCCTCACAATGCCAGTCAAACCCACTGCCTTATTACAATGAAAATCGTCACATCCAGAGGCCCTGTGTGGTTGATTCCATATCACTCGGGCCCCTTGGCCATATCTTACGGGACCAAGGCAGGACATCTAAGCCCAGGACAGCTAATCCAAAGACTGGCCAGTGCCCAGGAAGTATCTGGGCCCCACTTTTTGACTCCAGTTACGATGACAGTGGTTAGACTTATCTTGGAAGTGTGAAGTAGACATTCTATGAAAAAGTCAATTAGTTGATAGGGAAAGCTGAAAGACAGACACCCTGAGGGAAGGCCGATTATAGAGGTCCCGTGGAAGCGTGAGCCAGGAAGAGGCAGCACGTCAGTAAGCAAAGGTGGAGGTCAGCAGAGGCCAGCAGGCGCAGCCTGAGCCCAGGCAGAGGAGGAGCTAAGAACACCTTGCTGGTAAATTTCTCTTGGTTCCTGGGTGACCTTCCAACTTCCAACTATGTATCAGCTTCCAAACCTACAGTTACACGTATATCTTTAAAAGAGCCTTTAGCACTAGAGGTGATTTGAGTGAATCTCTGTTCCTTTCATCCCAAATTGGTTAACACAATACTCCATAAAAAAATAACCTGAAAACACCCATTGTCGTCGAGTTGATTCCGACTCATAGCGACCCTATAGGACAGAGGAGAACTGCCCACAGCATTTCCAAGGAGCCGCTGTTGGATTCAAACTACCACAGCAGAGCCTTTAACCACTGCACCACCAGGGCTCCACATAAAGAAATAATAAAATATTAATTTTTTATATGATTGAGACTTATAAAAATATGGTTGTTAAGGATTTTCTGCCTATACTTCTTGAATTTTAAACATGACATGAAAAAAAAAGCAAGGCACTATAGCAGAAAAAATCCCACTGCCTTCAAATCAATTCCAACTCACAGTGACCCCATAGGGTTTCCAAGGCTGTAAATCTCTACGGAAACAGACAGCCACGTTTCTCCCACAGAGCCGCTGGTGGATTCGAACTGCCGACCTTTTGGTTATCAGTTAATCACTTTAACCATTGTGCTACCAGGGCTCCTCACTGTAGTAGAAATACCATCAAATAGTCAAGATTACAAAATGATACAACTAGTTACGGGAAAAAAATCCCTCCAATTTAACCATACACTAATACTGAAACAAATGATAAATTTAAGCACAGATATTATAAAAGTTAGTCTGCTCCTAAAATGATACATAGCTTTAAAAATTCGTTTAGGTATAAAGGTCAAAATTGCATGGAAATTATGTTTATTTTGAAGAAAATCTGGTTAATAATACAACATAAAGTAAGCACAGAAAAAGGTGTTAAGACTGTAACCTTTTGGTCCCCGAGACTTCTGGACATCAAATTTTGATAAAGCTAGGAGTAGTAGCAGATAGGAATTTTGAGGGTGGGCAAACTGTTTTATGGGTTAAAATATGTTCCAATAAGCTGTAGCACAAATGTTAGGTTTGATTAGCATGAATTTGGAGTCTCTGTGTGGTGCAAACCATTAACACCCTTGGCTGCTAACTCAAAGGTTGGTGGTTCAAATCCACCCAGAGGTGACTTGGAAGAAAGCCCTGGCAATCTACTTCCAAAAGATCAGCCAATGAAAACACTACAGAGAGCACAGTTTGCTCTGATACACATGGGGTTGCCATAAGTTGGGGTCTAATTGACTTCAGCTGGTATAGTTGCATGAATGAAACAGTCTCATCTTTGTGCCAAGATGATGCTTCCTGGCTGGAGGTTAATTCCAAATGCAATCGTTACTGACTGGAATGGGAAGTGGAAGTGGGTCGGCATGGGGCTCAGTGACTCTGGTCCTGGAGTTACTGCAGGCACGATTTTTCAAAGAAAGAGATCAGAATGTCTTGATTATGAACTAGTCAGAACAAAATTTATTTAGGAGGTGAAAAGGGCATCTCTTTCCTGTGACACTCATTATTTTACACTATGTGATTATTAAGATGCATTTTCTCTGATAAAATGCTGGCTGTGAATTTATGCACACATTTTCTTACTTACTTGGGTCTCAGCGATCATGTTTTCGTCAGGCTGCAGGTGAACGGTGAAGGCCTCTCTCAGCTCCCTCACCCCGTCGGAGAGCACTTCAATTTCAACAACGTGCTGGGTTTCTCCTTCCTTAAACTCAATTTCTGCAAGCACAAAATCACAGATTTAGATCTTTGACATATGAATGTGAGAGGTTTTCTGCAAAGCTTTTTTGACCGTGATCTACAGTGAGAAATACATTTTACACTGTGGCCAGTATATTTGTGTGTGTGTATGTGTGTGAGTGTGAATAAAACTGAATTAAAAGTTTAACAAACATCGCTTATTCTTACTATGTGCATCACACTGTAACATTTTACATTATATTCTATTTGAAAGAAAATTCTAATCATAAGCTACTAAATTTATTGCTTGACCCACAGTTTGAAACAATGCTGAGTTACTGGATGGAAAATTAATAGTTCTATACCGGGACATAACCTGACAAACTCACCTCTCATTCCCCGGAATGTCTAAACCGATGGGACAGACGTCATATGAGCATGATCACAAGTGTGGTTGAGTATGAATGGTGTTTACATTATGTGTTTATGGGGAAAAGCTGGATATAAAATTGTTGGTTTTTTTTAAAAAATATATATATCATGCCAAAAATATTTTAAAACGTGTCCTGTTTTTGTTGTTCTTCTTGGAAGCTTAGAAAAGTTATTTTAAACAAATGTGAGTGATGTTTTTCCCCATCCTTGTCCTTCCTCACTAATAAGAATTACTTCATTATAATGAAAATTAAACCCAATTACAAGAATCCTTTTTTAAACCATTCATTTCAAAATCATTAAACTGGTAAGAATTACTTTAATTGATTTTACTGCGCTCATGATAGCAGCTGGCTGTACTGTTAAACCTGGATAAACTATTTTGCTGGTTTTACTATGCCTTTTGAGAAATTAGTTCAGGAGAGAAGATAAAAAGAGTATAATGCATAATCATTCCAATTAAAGGATACAATGAATGCTGCTCCCTGATGCAATTGCAGGTTAATCACCATAAATCTAAATCATCAACTCTAAATGCATAAATGCATCTTCAATATATTTTTGTTTTCTACTTCTACTGTTCAGTGATCAATTATGAAAAGCATATTTTTCTTTAAAATTGAGTTAGTAAGCCAGACATAGCCTTACAGGGAGTTCTGTCTGTCTCTACACACTAGCCTGAGCACCTCTGAGTCTGTTAGCCCCTAAAGCCCTCAGATCCAGAGAGAACTCACAATTCTTTGCTCTGGAGGATGCAAAGAGCCGATCATTTCTGGTCCACCAACATGGTTGTTTAGGCTTGCGTGATGTTATGCTAAAAATTAGGTTCTAACACTTGAAAATCTGGGGAATCTCATGGAAAAACACAGGGCTCTTAATTCTTTTGCACCTTCCTGCATGGCAACAGTAAACGGCTAAGCTGGGAAGCCTTCTGGCCACAGAGCCGGAAGGGGCTTCGCAGTTTGCTGCCATTCCATTCTGTCCTTGCTTGTCTCCGTAAACCTTCATGGTCTTGTAACCCCTAATTGTTAACAGCCAAATATTTAAGAAGCTAAAAAATAACAAGAATTTATTTTAAATATTTAAATTATTCTTTTCTCATAGTACACTTGTTAGATACTAGCTAACTGTTAGGTTTCTCAACTACTTTTGTCTTTATATGTCACTTAGACGTTTTATAAAAAAATTTGAATTTTTACTCTATATTTAATTTTTTTTTTGTTTATTTGAAAAGGACTGACTTTATTTTGAGCCACAAAAGGAGAAATCAGTGTTAACTTTCAAACCAAATTAGTTATATATTATACACATACTATAAGAAGCATAAGGAGCCCTGGTAGCACAACGGTTACAGTGATCCACTGCTAACCAGAAGATTCGTGGTTCCAAACCACCAGCGTCTCTGCAAGAGAAAAATGTGCCAGTCGGCTTCCGTAGAGATTTACAGCCTTGGCGACCCAGTGGGGTCGCTGTGAGTCGGAATCGACTCGCCGGCAGTGGGTGGATATAAACAGCATATTTGACATTTATGGGATAAAATACACAGGTTGATTTAATATTATTCAAATCTTTTCTGACTTCGTTTGTCTATTGCGGTTAGCTGCTGTGGAGTTGGCTCTTGGTGCATGGTGACCCCAGCCACAAGAGAACGGAACGATGCCAGTCCTGCCCGTCCCCATGATCGATTGTGGACGGGACTGTGACTGATTCTGGGAAGTAGATTGCCAGGCCTTTTTTCCTAGTTTGTCTTAGTCTGGAAGCTCTGTTGCAACTTGGTCAGCATTATAGCAACATGCAAGCCTCTACTGACAGAGGGTGGGTAGTGGCTGCGCATGAGGTGCGCTGGCCAGGAATTGAACCCAGGTCTCCCATACTGAAGGTGAGAATTCTACCGCTGAACCACGACTGCCCCCACCAGTCTATTACATATGTATAATTTTGTTTCTGTCTTAGCAAAAAGAATGATCAATTTCTTAAAAGAGAGAGAGAGATCTGCCAAAGGTCATGTTGTCAATATTTAGGTTTGTCTCCCTTGTTGTTGTTGTTGTTGGGTGCTGTCGAGGCGGTTCTAACTCGTAGTGACCCTATATACGACAGAATGAAACACTGCTTGATCCTGTGCCATCCCAACAATTGTCATGCTTGAGCCCACTGTTGTAGGCACTTCATTGAAGGTCTTCCTCTTTTTCGCTGACTTCACCAAGCATGATGTCCTTCTCCAGGGACTAGTCCCTGCTGATAACAGGTCCATAGTATGTGAAAAAAGCCTTGCCGTTCTTGCTTCTGAGGAGCATTCTGGCTGTACTCCCTCCACGACAGATTTGTTTGTTCTTCTGGCAGTCCACAGTATATTCAATATTCTTCCCCAACACCATAACTCAAAGCCATCAATTCTTGCTCCATCTTTCTTATTCATCGTCCGCCTTTCACGTGCATATGAGAAGATTGAAAACACCACGGCTTGGGTCAGGAGCACCTTAGTCCTTAAAGTGACATCTTTGCTTTTTAAACTTTAAAGAGGTCTTTTGCAGCAGATTTGACCAATGTAATGTGTTGTTTGATTTTCTGACTGCTGCTTCCATGGGTGTTGAGTAGATCCAAGTAAAATGAAATCCTTGACAACTACAGTGTTTACTCCATTTATCATGATGTTGCTTATTTGTCCAGTTGTGAAGATTTTTGTTTCTTTATGTTGAGGTGTAATCCATACTGAAGGTTGTAGTCTTTGATTTTCATCAGTAAGTGCTTCAAGTCCTCTTTACTTTCAGCAAGCAAGGTTGTGTCATCTGCATATTGCAGGTTGTTAATGAGTCTTCCTCCATTTCTGCTGCTGCATTCTTCTTCATATAGTCCAATTTCTCGGATTATCATTTGCTCAGCATACAGATTGAATAAGTATGGTGAAAAGTTAAAGCCCTAACTTTCCTGATTTTAAACCACGCAGTATTCCCTTGCTCTGTTTGAATGACTGCTTCTTGGTCTATGTACTGGTTCCTCATGAGGACAATTAAGTGTTCTGGAATTCCCATTCTTTGCAATGTTACCCATAATTTGTTATGATCCACACAGTTGAATGCCTTTGCGTGGTCAATAAAACACAGGCAAACATCTTTCTGGTATTCTCTGCGTTCACCCAAGATGCATCTGACACCAGCAATGATATCACTCGTTCCACATCCACTTCTGAATCTGGCTTGAACTTCTGACAGTTCCTTGTCGATGTACTGTTGCAACCACTTTTGAATGATTTTCAGCAAAATTTTATTTGCGTGTGATATTGTTCGATAATTTCTGCATTCTGTTGGGTCACCTTTCTTTTGAATGGGCACAGATATGGATCTCTTCCCTTTGGTTGGCCAGGTAGCTGTCTTCCAAATTTCTTGGCAGAGATAAATGAGCACTTCCAGTGCTGCATCCATTGGTTGAGACATCTCAATCGGTATTTCATCGATTCCTGGAGCCTTGTTTTCTTCCAATGCCTTCCGTGGAGCTTGGACTTCTTTCTTGAGTACCATCAGTTCTTGATCATATGCTATCTCCTGAAATGACTGAAAATCAACCAATTCTTTTTGGTACAGTGACTCTGGATATTCCTTCCATCTTCTTTTGATGTTTCTTGCGTCGTCTAATATTTTCCCTGTAGAATCCTTCAGTATTACAACTTGAATCTTGAATTTTGTTTTAGTTCTTTCAGCCTGAGAAATGCCAAATGTGTTCTTCCCTTTTGGTTTTGTAACTCTGCATCTTTGCATGTATCATTCTAATACTTTACTTTGTCTTCTGGAGCCATCCTTTGAAATCTTTTGTTCAACTCTTTTACTTCATCATTTCTTCCTTTCACTTTAGCTTCTCTACCTCCAAGAGCAACTTTCAGAGTCTCTTCTGACATCCATTTGGTCTTTTCTTTCTTTCCTGTGTTTTTAATGACCTCTTGCTTTCTTCATGTATGATGTCCTTTATGTCATTCCACAACTCATCTAGTCTTTGGTCGTTAGTGTTTAATGAGTCAAATCTATTCTTGAAATGGTCTTTAAACTCAGGTGGAATATACTCAAGGTCATACTTTGGCTCTCATGGACTTGTTCTAATTTTCTTCAGCTTCAGCTTGAACTTGCATATGAACAATTGATGGTCTATTCCAAAGTCTGCCCCTGGCCTTATTCTGACTGAAGATATTGAGCTTTTGTATTTTCTCTTTCCACAGATAAAGCCAATTTGATTCCTGTGTTTGCCATTGTCGAGGTCCATGTGTATAGTTGCTATTCATGCTGGTGAAAAAGGTATTTGCAATGAAGAAGTCATTGGTCTTGCAAAATTCTATCATGGGATCTCCAGCATCCTTTAAATCACCAAGGCCATATTTTCCAACTACTGTACCTTAATCTTTGTTTCCAACTTTTGCATTCCAATCGTCAGTAATTATCAATGTATCTTTAAAAAAAAATTATTGTGCTTTAGGTGAAAGTTTACAGCTCAAGTTAATTTCTCAGACAAAAATTTATACACATATTGTTACGTGATCCTAGTTGCAATCTCTATAATGTGACAGCACACTCCCCCTTTCCACCCCACATTTCCCATTTCCATTCAACCAGCTCCTATCCCTTTCTGCCTTCTCATCCAGCCTCCAGACAGGAGCTGCCCATTTAGTCTCGTGTATCTACTTGAACTAAGAAGCACACTCTTCACCAGCATTATTTTATGTTTTATAAACCTACTAACCAAACCTACTGCCATTAAGTTGATTCCGACTCATAGAATAGAGCTGCCCTGTAGAGTTTCCAAGGAGTGCCTGGGTGATTGAAGCTGCTGACCTTTTGGTTAGCAGCCATAGCTCTTAATCACTAGGCCACTAGGGTTTCCTTGTTTTATAGTCCAGTCTAATCTTTGTCTGACAAGTTAGCTTCAGGAGTGGTTTTAGTTCTGGGTTAACAGAGTCCAGAGGCCATGTCTTCTGCAGTTCCTCTAGTCTCAGTTTGACAATTAAGTCTGGTGTTTTTAAGTGAATTTGAGTTCTGCACCACATTTTTCTCCTGTTCCATCAGGGACTCTCTGTTGTGTTCCCTGTCAAGGTGGTCATGGGTGGTAGCTGGGCACCATCTAGTTCTGGTTTCAGGATGAGGGAGTCTCTGGTTTTATGTGGCCCTTTTGTCTCTTGGGCTGACATTTTCCTAGTGTCTTTGGTGTTCTTCATTCTCCTTTGCTCCAGGTGGGTTGGGACCAATTGATGCATCTTAGATGGCTGCTCACAAGCTTTTAAGACTCCAGACACTATTCATCAAAGTGGGATGCAGAACATTTTCTTAATAAACTGTGTCATGCAAACTGACCTAGATGTCCCCTGAAACGATGGTCCCCAGGCCCCTGCCTCTGCTACTCTGTCCTTCAAAGTGTTTGGTTGTGTTCAGGAAACTTCTTAGCTTTTGGTTAAGTCCATATCAACGCATCTTGATTGCATGTTTGGTCCATTTCAGACTGCAGAAGTTGGTAAAAATCTTCAATTTCCTCATCTTTGACATTAGCGGTTGCTGTGTATATTTGAATAATAGTCATATTAACTGGTCTTCGTTGTAGGCTTATGGGTATTATCCTATCATTAACAGCATTGTACTTCAGCATAGATCTTGAAATGTTTTTTTGGACAATGAATCCGATGCCATTCCTCTTCAAGTTGTCATTCCCAGCGTAGTAGACCATATGATTGTTCAATTCAAAATGGCCAATACCAGTCCATTTTAGCTCAGTAATACCTAGGATATCAATCTTTATGCATTCCATTTAATTTTTGACAATTTCCAATCTTCCTAGATTCATTCTTCATACATTCCACGTTCTGATTATTAATGGATGTTTGCAGCTGTTTCTTCTCATTTTGAATCGTGCCACATCAGCAAATGAAGGTCCTGAAAACTTGGCTCCATCTAAGTCATTAAGGTCGACTCTACTTTGAGGAGGTATCTCTTCCTCAGTCATATTTTGAGGGCCTTTCAACCTGAGGGGCTCATCTTCTGATAGTATATCAGACAATGTTCCACTGTTATTCATAAGATTTTCACTGGCCAATTCTTTTCAGAAGTAGATCACTAGGTCCTTCTTCCTTGTCTGTCTTAGTCTGGAAGCTCAGCTGAAACCTGTCCACCATGAGTGACCCTGCTGGTATTTGAAATACTGGTAGCATAGCTTCCAGCATCACAGTAACATGCAAGCCACCAAGGACGAAAAACTGACAGATGTGTGGGGAACACTAGGAACAATTTTTCCTTTGTGTAAAACCTGCTTATTAAAGAAATGACTCATTTTAGATTTTATAATTTAGTGATTGGTTTTATTTCCTTTCCTTCTTGATTACATGTAATTTGTTTCAAGTATATTTACACAGAAAATAATCTAGGAATGACTCTGAAGCTCTACAGTGGTTTATCAAACTTTTATCATATATATGCTTAGAAAATACAAGCTCCCTTGTAGAAGATGGTATTTTTCCTATTGTCTCATTGACATCATTACTGATTCAGTAATATCTATTGGTCACTTTTCTAAACTTTGTTTAAACGTTAGAGGATTAAGATGAATGCCTGAAGGTCTAGGATACTGAAGAACAAATGACTGTTCGTAGTGAGAGGCAGGCAACTGGAAGCAAAGTGGATATGTAGAGCTCCAGATAATTTATAAACTTGATTTTGGACATAAATTTATGTTTATTATTTCAGCAAATAATTGAGAGAGAGAGAAAAGAAGTGGTTTCTTCTAGTTACTCATAAAAGTAAACAGTGAAATGATTTAAAAAAAAATGCAGCAAGTGAGGGATGAAGAATAGGTGAAAGGCCCCCTAATTGGCTCCCATCTGTCAGTTTGTCACACTATGGTGGCTTGCATGTTGCCATGATGCTGGAAGTTATGTCAACGGTATTTCAAATACCAGCAGGGTCACCCATGGTGGACAAGTTTCAGCAGAGTTTCCAGACTAAGACAGACTTGGAAGAAAGAGATGGTGATTCACTTCTGAAAAACAGCCAAGGAGAAATCTAAGGATCACAACAGAATATTGTCTCATTTGGTGCTGGAAGATGAGCCCCTAGGTTCGAAGGAACTCAAAATACATAATGGCCACAACAATGGACTCAAACATTGTAATGATCATAAAGACGGTGCAGGACCGGGCAATGTTTTGTTCTGTTGTGCTTGGGGTTGCCATGAGTTGGAGCTGACTTGTCGACAACTAACAACACAACAAGTCCCAGAAAATTTATGGTATCTGTGGTTGTCATTTTATCACTGTTTAACTATCTTCTGTTAACCCAAAAATTTACAGCTGGAAGTTTCAGACTGCTGGCATTCTACACACTGAAACAGAGTTATTATCATAGCTGTCATGCACATTTTCAGTATAACTGAAAATTATACCAAAATTTGAATCTAATATCTGACTACTGTAATGAGGAAACCCTGATGGTGTGTTGATTAAGAGCTCAGTTGCTAACCAAAAGGTCAGCAGTTGGAATCCACCAGCCGCTCCTTGGAAACCCTATGGGGCAGTTCTACTCTGTCCTATAGGGTCGCTAGGAGTCGGAATTGACTTGAAGGCAATGGGTTTGGTTTTTGGTTTGGTTTACCATAATGAAGGTAAAACCAGTTGAAAATTAAAGTAGACTCAAAACAGAAAGTCATCTAGCACATTATGTTGTAGGGCAAGCGATTGTCTAAATTCATGAAGGGTAAGAATCAGGATCAGTACAAAGCTGTTTCCTATGAGATGGAGGTCTGTTACAGCTCTGCCTTCGCACTTCTCCATAATTTCCGACACCAGCTGCTCTACCTATGGCACTCTCTACTTTTCTGTAGGGCCCACTGCAATGGCCACACAGATCTCTGCAGTCGGCCTCTCTGCTGCTGTGAAGCCAATGTAGAAGCTTGCTCAGCTTTCTTAGCTGTGCTCAGCTATCAGGCCTCTATGGTGTCAGACCTCTCCACTGTCAGCTCTCTGCCATCAGGCATCTCTGCCATCAGGCCTGTCTGCTGTCAGCCTCTCTGCTGCTAACTGGCCCAGCTCACAGCCAGTGTAGCAGCTTCAGGACCACTGAGCTCCTATGTGGCTACGTTTCTCTGTGAGCCCAGCTCTTAGACAGCACCTCTCTCTTCCGGGGGCCTCTCTAAAACCCTCTACAGTTCAGCGGATTATATATCCAGATCCTTGTCAGTTATAAGGCAGGGCCTCCCTCACCAGACCAGTGTTCAACCCATCCTCAATTACCCATGAGATGTCAATCAATTCAGGTTTTGTTAATTACCAGGCCAAAGTATTAAACCATCAAGTTGTTTACAGCTTACCCAGGAAATGTCAATCAACCTGGAGAACTCCTTGGGAAAAAAGTAACAAACCCTCTGGGGTAGAAAGTAACCTGGGACCCATCCCCCTCACCTGACATCTGCCCCCAAGTTGCTTCTACAAAGAACTAGGGCAAAGGTAACTTTTCAGAGCTTGGGGGAAATAAAACCTCCCAAGCTGTTTTTCCAAAGGACAAAGGCAAAAGGCCACATAAAGGAAATCATTTCACTCTATATGTCTACTTAAAATTTCCTCAAATATTAACACATGTACCCTCTAAGCAAAAAAAGAAAATCTGGGAAGTAAGTTCCTTTGTTTTTGTTTTTCTGGTAGAGAGTAAAGAAGTGCATCTACATTTATTTTAGTTGGACATTTCTTTTTCTCCAGGGTGAAGCACTCATCATGGTGTTAGCATGATCCACCTGAAGACAGTCCCTGGGACCCCTTACCTTCCGACACAGGGTAATAGTCTTCTCCAGAGATGGCTGAGCCGTCCTTGGTGTGGACTCTTACGATGGAAACCTTTGAAGTGTCTCCTTGGCGAATCACTGGAATTTTTACAACCACCAACTGTCCTGGTTCTTTGGGTTCACTGATGCTGAATTTGGTTTCTCCAAATTTAATAACAGTCTCTAAAATTGAAGGAAGCATAGACAACTCAAATTCTTAATAAGAGGAATGCTATTCCCCCATTTCTGTTTTTCCTTCCATGTGGAAAAAGTTTAATTAGTATTTCACTGTTGGTTTTCCTCTGTTCCCTCACTCAATATTCTTGGTGAGTATGCTAGGGGAAACCAAGAGTGAGTAGCCCAGCTCCCTCCTTGGGAAGTGACCAGCCCCCAAAGAGCATGTGCTCTGTGCTGTCCCTACATGCCAAATAGTTTACAAGAGCAGACCACTGAAAGTAGGGGTAGGAGGTTAAGGAGGAGACTGCTGGCCTTGGGTGGGGAGAGAAAGGGATGTAGGAATGTTTGGGTTCCAGTCCTAGGACATAAGCCACATTCCTCAACATAAACTTTATTGGCTTTGATGGTGATATCTTGTTCCCCATTTGTCTTACCTTTTCCTATTTCTCAATCGCTTTAAAGCCCCTAGTTAGAAGGGTTATTTTCTGAGCCCCCTCAAACATTAACACAAATTGATTTCAGTTTCCAATTTAAACTTGAGCATAAGAAATGACTTCTTACTATCAGCATCATCTCGTATCCTTATCAGAGTTTCATTTTGTTCACCAATTGCAGCCCCAAAGGGAGAACTGCTTCGTGGAGTGCCAAGAACCAGGCGCAGCTCCTCTACCTCCTCATAGAACTCATCATCCATCAGCTCAAGGACGCAGGGCTTTGCAGTCTCACCTGGAACAACAGTGACAACAGTCCATAGTCCAAAAAGAGAAATCTGCAACTATTAATAATTGTGAATTTGGAGATACTCACAGGTGTATCTGATTTATATCTTTGTCTATGTCTATGTCTCTGTTTCTCTCTCTATGTCTATCTCCATTGCTGTCTTGATATCTCCAAGATATATGTTCCTGGAAACAACGAAGCACTTTCCAGATTTCAATATAATTCTTTTAATTCAATATAATTCTTAGTCTACATGGGATCTTGCTCTCATGTATGAACCTTTATTCCAATAAGCATAGGAGAAATACAATTGATTTTCATTTTGTGGTAGTGTTAATGACAACAAAACATTTAGCATAACTACTGCCTGGTGCACAAACAACCCTGTAGCTGAGGTAGGTAAGGTATTATGATCTCCACTTAGAAAATAGATAAATGAGTTCAAAGGTGTTACCATGAGTTGCTGTGGTCAACTGTAAGCAGAGGAACGGTGGTCTTTATAAAGTTCTCTGTGTTTTTTAAGTTATTTATAGAAAATGGGACCAATACTTTATGAAGCTCAGTTAAAACCCGAAATAAATACATAAGCTAAATGTTTTACTAAAGTGACAAAAAGTAGACCAGTGGATTCCTGAGGCCAGGGACCAGGGGAGGGGATTGACTGTAAAGAAAGAGGAAACTTTTTATGGCAAGGAAATTTTTTCACATTGTGATTGTGGTTTTGGTTACAAGATTGTATACAATTACCCAAATTCATCAAACTATACACTAAATAGGTGAAATTTATTGCAAGTAAATAAAACCTTTTAAAATTAAAATGATTAAATATTGTATATATTGTTGTGAAATATATACAACAAAACATTTACCAATTCAGTAATTTTTCCACATGTAATTTAGAAACATTGATTACATTCTTCATGTTGGGCATATTGTTGCTATCTTTTTCCAAATTATTTCACCAAAACTGACCAAATTTTTAATGTTTTAGACTTTTTATTTCTATACTTTAATTTTTCAAGTCACCCTGTACATTGAAAATTTCTAGAGACTTACCAGTATTTTTAATTGAGTTCTACAAAGCATCTCACCTAAGCTGAAGAAGGTAAATGATTACAATTACAGGCAATATAAGGACAAAATTAGGAAGTTAAAATTAATTTGGATAAATTTCATAGCATTTCACTGAATTCCTGTTTTTCTTCATTAATACATGATGTTATATTAACTGTTTTTTAAATTAAGAAAATATATAGTTAAATATAAGAAAAGTAGGAAGAAGAAAATCAACATTCTTCAAAATGCTGGGATTCTTTTGACGTGTAATTGCAAAATGGCATCTATGTGGGTTCTATTTATTTGGGTTCCAGTTTAACTCATCAAAATTTACATATAACTTTTTTACACAATTGGCAGAGCACTTGATTCCAGCACATTACACCAGAGAAGCAGATAGACAGCAAATATATTTTTTCCCTAATTTACAAATGAGGACACTGGAGCACTGGGATGCTGGGACAAGGCAGCTGGTACAGTAAGACCTGCTTTCAACACTATCACCACACGATGGTACCCTTTATACTCAAACGCACGTCATTGCTGCCAGTCACAGTTCACTGATGAGTCCACTAGATCATGCTGCTAAAAGACAGTCCTAAGCTGAAGTTTTGTATTATGTAATATTAAAAAAAGAATACTCATTAATTAGTATTGTGCCACAGAAAGGGTAAAACAAACAAGCAAAACCCAGAGAAACTAATACCTGCTAAATACACGTTAGTACCTGAGAGTAAGAAAAGATCTGTCTCTTTTATGATAATACTAAATTTCCCCCATACAAGAAAAAAAAGAAAAAAAATCTGGTACATTCCTGTCCCTGTACCTTTATTCATCTTATTTCTTCAGCAAAATATATTTGGTTCCTCTTCATGTATCCAGGTCTTCTCTCTCTCAAGAAGCGTCCCGATTTCTCCAGCTCAGAGCGTTCTCAATTGTTTGAACTCTTAGAGCACTTAAGGGTTGCTTCCGACTCATGGCGACCCCACGTGCTTCAGAGCAGAACTGTCCTCCATAGGGTTTTCATGGCTGTGACCTTTTGGAAGTAGACTGACCTGAGGTGCCTCTGGGGGGACGAGAACCTCCAACCTTTCGGTCAGTAGTGAGCGCTTAACTATTTATGCCACCCAGGTATTCCTCTCACGAGCGTTTATTGCATGTCAATTTAACACATGTATTATTCTTAGTCGACTTCTGTGGCTGTGTGTTTTGGGTTCCTGTGAAGATTGTATTCTCAGGAGACTAGATTGAAAGGTTAAATACCTACCTTCAGTCTGGCTCTTACTCCACCCTCACCCATGGGAGATAGCTACAATTGATTAGAACACCCTCATGAGCTTGGACAGAACCTCAGAGTCCCCTGTGCAGTACCTCAATGCAACTCCCACCAGCTGATCCGAGGCAGCACAGATATGAAACCTTCGTGTTGGTCTGGGCCTGGGTCATGCTTTGTCTTCCTCGTTGCTCCAAACCAAAAAAACAAAACCCGCTGCCGACTCATGGTGACCCCACGCATTACAGAGTAGAATTGCTCCATGGGGTTTTCTTGGTGGTAATCATTACCGAAGCAGATTGCCAGGACTTTCTTTCATGGTGCCGCCAGGTGGGTTTGAACCAACAACATTTCAGTGAGTCGACTGCAAACCACTCACACCACCCAGGGACCTCTTGTTGCTTCACTGAAGTCCAAATACTACTTTGTACATAGTATATGCTCAACAGTACTATTGCTTTACATATATTGCTTGAATTATATAAGATAGGATTGGTTTAATGTCTGCGTGTCTCTGATCTTGGTTCTGCTTATCAAGCTTTCTGGGACGGAGCCTTAATGGAGAAATTATATTCACTCACAGTTCAAAAGACAGTCGCTGTCTTGCTCCTTGGAAATGTCCCATACTTTCTCTGTGCCTTGCTTCCCTCGTATTTAAGCAATATTACTTAGAGAACCATAGAGCAACATAGAGAAGGAATCACGGTAACAGGAAAAGGGATACTAGAGCCAGAGACACCCGGGGTTAGAAAGGACTTTAAAACTCGTCTAACACATTATTCCATCAAAAGAAGAAGTGCTGCATGAAGTGGTGACAGAGGGCCACACTGCTTCGCTGTCTGAATGTAGGTAATTGGACTATTTGCTTTCTTCCCCACGAGAATGGAAGCACCACAAGGGCAAGAATGCTGCTTTATTTACTGCTGTATCCTCAGCGCAAAGACTAGTGCCTGATATGTAATACATTTTCAGTAAATATTTAATAAATGTTTGAACATATGCAATGACAGGGAATTTCTTTAATTTCTGTCACTCATCTTAGGAAACGGTGGGGGGGAAAAACAAGGGCCAATTTCGTTTATAAGCTTCTAATATTATAAGGAAGCAAACTTAGCAGCCTTATACTGGTTCAAAAGAACCCACTGCCATGGAGTCGCTTCTGACTCACAGTGACCCCATAGGGTTTCCAAGGCTGTAAATCTCTACAGAAGCCAACGGCCGCTTCTTTCTCCTGCACACCACTGGTGGTTTTCAACTGTCAACCTTTCTATTAGCAGTCAATTGCTTTCAACGTGCACCACCAGGCCTCTTTATTACAGTGGTTGAGCATTGTTAATTTGATTGCAATACTAGTTTCCAGTATTACTAACTCTTTAAAAATAATATTGTATTGTGTTTTTGGTGAAAGTTTACGCAGCAGTTTAGGTTCCTGTTCAACAATTTCTACACACATTGGTTACATTCTTCACAATGTGTGAACAGTCTCATCATTTTCTTTCTTGCTCTCTTTCCATTAATCTAGTTTCCCTGCCCCCTCACATTCTCATCTTTGCTTTAAAGCAATTATTGACCATTTGGTCTCATATAGGTGATTTTTTAAAGGAGCACAGTACTTGTAGGTGATACTCTTTTGTTTTTTTTTTTTTTTGAGCCCATTTGTTATTTAGCTACAAGGTGACCGTAGGGTTTCGTTTGGTTCAAGGTTTGAAGAATATCGCAAAGCAGTGGTCTCCGGGAGTCCTCCAGTCTCAACCAGTCCAGCAAGTCTACTTGTTTTTTTTTAGGAATTTGAAATTCTATTCCACATTTTTCTCAAATTCTATCAGTATTCATTTATTGTGGCCCCGATTAGAACTCTCAGTAGTGGTATCTGGGTACCATCTAGCACTTCTGGCCTCAGGGTAAATGAGGTTGTTGTTCATTAGTCCTTGTCATAGATTGAACTGTGTCCCCCAAAAATGTGTGTCAACTTGGCTAGGCCATGATTCCCAGTATTGTGTGGTTGTCCACCATTTTATCACCTGATGTGATTTTCCTATGTGTTGTAATCCTACCTCTACGATGTTAATGAAGCAGGATGACAGGCAGTTATGTTAATGGGGCAGGACTCAATCTACAAGATTAGGTTGTGTTTTAAGCCAATCTCTTTTGAGATGTAAGAGAAACGAGCAGAGAGACAGAGGGGCCTATTACCACCAAGAAACAAGAGCCAGGAGAATAGCACGTCCTTTGGACTCGAGGTCTCTGCACTAAGAAGCTCCTAGGAAAGGGGAAGATTGACGACAAGGACCTTCCCCTAGAACTGACAGAGAAAGAAAGCCTTGCCTTGGAGCTGGCACCATGAATTTGGACTTCTAGCCTCCCAGACTGTGAGAGAATAAAATTTTGTTTTTTAAAGCCATCGACTTGTGGTATTTCTGTTACAGCAGCACTAGATAACTGAGACAGTCCTGTAAGACTAGTTTCTTCTTTGAGTCTTTCTCTTTTGCTCTGGATGAGTAGAGACCAACAGTTATATCTTTAGTATTATTAACTTTTGATTTATAAAACAAGTAATTGAACCAAGAACAATTAGGTCCCTGTCTTTAATGAATGGGACCAATATTCTTAGCTCCCCCCATCTCATTAATAATTCTTAAAACATTTTTGTTGTTGTCATTTTTTTGTTTATTGTTGCAGTTTAAGTGAAAGTTTACATTTCAAGTTAGTCTGTTATACAAAAATTTATACATACGTTGTTATGCGACCCTAATTGCTCTCCCTATACTGCGACAGCACACTCCTCCTTTCCACGCCTGATTTCCCATGTCCATTCAACCAGCTCCTAACCCCCTCTGCCTTCTCATCTCACCTCCAGACAGAAGCTGCCCATTTAGTCTCATGTATCTACTTGAGCTAAGAAGCATACTCTTCACGACTATCATTTTATGTCCCATAGACCAGTCTAATCTTTGTCTGAAGAGTTGGCCTTGGAAATTGTTTTAGTCCTGGGCTGACAGAGAGACCAGGGGCCATGCTTCCTAGGGTTCTTCCAGTCTCTCTCAGACCATTAAGTCTGGTTGTTTTACTAGAATTTGAGTTCTGCACCCCAGCTTTCTTCTGCTCCATCAGGGACTCTCTGTTGTGTACCCTGTCAGGGCAGTCATTGATGGTAGCTGGGCACCATCTAGTTCTTCTGGTCTCAGGCTGATGAAGTCTCTGGTTTACGTGACTGTTTCTGTCTCTTGGGCTAATACTTTCCTTGTGTCTTTAGTGATGTTCTTCATTCTCCTTTACTCCAGGTGGTTGGGACCAATTGATGCATCTTAGATGACCACTTGCAAGCTTTTAAGACCCCAG
>NW_004444141.1:3482692-3512018 GCF_000243295.1 Trichechus manatus latirostris
TCCTGTCCTTCCTTATCCTTTGTGGTGGATTTTACTTTAAAGTCTATTTTGTCAGAGATTAATATTGCCACTCCTGCACTTTTTTGAGTGTTGTTTGCTTGATATATTTTTTTCCATCCTTTGAGTTTTAGTTTGTTTGTCTTTAAGTCTAACGTGTGTCTCTTGTAGGCAGCATATAGAGGGATTGTGTTTTTTCTATCCCATCTGCCACTCTTTGTCTTTTTATTGGTGCATTTAGTCCATTTACTTTAGTGTAAGTGTTGATAGGTATGAGTTTACTGCTGTCATTTTGATGTCTTTTTTTGTGTGTTGTTCACAGTTTCTTTGTTCCACTTAATTCTCTGTGCTGAGACGTCTTAAAACATTTTTAATGGATACTATTATATGGATGTTTCAATAATTAATTTTTCAATTGTTGGTTGTTTAAGTTGCTTGAAATCTTCTATTACTATATATAACTTTGTGATAAACATCTGTGTAAGGAAATCTTTCTGCACATTTATAATTTTTTTCTTAGAATGTATTGCTGTAAGTACAATTATTGAATCAAAGTGATCAAATATTTCAAGGCTTGGATATGTATTAAGAATGTGAGTACATTTCACTTCATTTCTGTCATTTGATCATTAAATATCCCCCAATATTGTGAAATCTAGGCATTTGATAAGCTCTATTCACTGAATGCAGGAGCCCTTATAGTACAGTGGTTAAAGTGCTTGGCTGCTAACAAAAGGTCAGGGGGTCAAACCCATCAGCTGCTCCACTGGAGAAAGATGTTGCAGTCAGCTTCCGTAAAGATTACAGCCTTGGAAACGCTATGGGACAGTTCTACTCTGCCCAGTAGGGTTGCTATGAGTCAGAATTGACTAGACTGCAATGTTTTTTTTTTTTTGGTATCTATCTATTGATCATCTATTCATTGAATAAGTTTTGAATTGATACCATGACAAAACACAGGAAGCTAATCAACAAGTTGATACAGATCAATTCCAAGAGGACATTAATCTGCTACACTCTACCTCACCTTATTATCATTTGGTGCACAGAAAACTATGGACAAGTTTGCTGAAGTCATTCAGCTTGTATTCTCTGATACATATTTCTCTCTAAAAACTCGGCTTCCTCAAATTCCAAATAAAAATTTCAAGCTCAAACTTACCAGGGAGGAATGTGATGATGGAAATATCAGTGTTCGGGCGTTCTTCAAAGTCCATCATCACTTGTGCCGATCCCTGCCGCGTATAGCACCTCACTGAAGATCTGTACTGGGTATCTCCGCTCCTGTGGATCATCGCAACTATCCGCCCGTCATTTTCATTGCCAGTATACACTCGTTCTTTAAACTGCATCCTAGGCACTGTCAAAACAAATAAGCACATGGAGCAAAGTGAACAGAGATAGACTTAGGAAAAATGGCATTTCAGAACATGTGGTTTAATGGAAAGAATAATGGAACAGAACTGAGAAAAAGAGGTCCGCGCTTCCTCTCAGTCACTTGTCATTGTTTCATCCTTGAGAAAATCACTTAATTTTAAGGGTTTTGACTTCCTTATCTTTAACATTTGGCCTTCCCAATTTTGTGGAGTCCCTTGGTGGTGCAAACAGCTCATGTGCTCAGCAGCTAGCCAAAGTTTGGTGGTTCGCATCCACCCAGGGCACCTCAGAAAACAGGCCTGGCAATCTACTTCCAAAAGATCAGCCATCGAAAACCGTATGAAATACAGTTTACTCTGACACACATGGGGCTGCCATAAGTCAGAGTTCACTTGATCACAACTGTTTTTTCTAATTTTTAAAGATTTTGTGAAGTATGGATATGCAGAGAAATGCTAACTAGTGGATAAAACCAGAGACTTTAATATGCATATGTATATGTATATATATTATACACACACACACACACACACACACACAAGTAGAGAGAGCCCTGGTGGTGCAGTGGTTAAGTGCTTGGTTACTAACTAAAAGGTTGGCAGTTCAAACCTACCAGCCACTCTGTGGGAGAGAGATGTGGTAGTCTGCTTCCATAAAGATTTACAGCTTTGGAAGCCCTATGGGACAGTTCTACTCTGTCCTACAGGGTCGCTATGAGTCAGAATCGACTCACTAGCAATGGGTTTGGTTTTTTATATGGATATTTATTTACCTATCTATATATCTTATCATGGGTACTTTGGAATTACTAAATACTGTGCATCTAATTACAAGCATGGAGCCCTGGTGGTGCAATAGTTAAGAGCTTGGCTGCTAATCAAAAAGGTCAGCAGTTTGAATCCACCAGTCGCTCCTTGGAAACCCTATGGGGGCTCTTCTACTCTGTCCTATAGGGTCGCTATGAGTCAGAATCGACTCGATGGCAATGGGTAATTACAAGCATAGTTTACCCAGACCAATTTGGGAAGGCTGACTAAGAGTTTGCACCCGTCATTTTTGGCGGCTCTATGCTGGGTCAGTTGCACGCTGGTTTCACTAGCAGTAGGTTGGACTCCTGCTCCAGTGGCCAGGCTCATCCCAGTGAGAAGTACTCAGAATCCCCTCGTGAAGACATGTCAGAGAGCCCACCATGTGTCCAGCAGCCGCTGGTCTCAGAACAACGATTCTGGCACTCATTAGAGAAATTTCAGGAGTGCCTGTGTGTGAGGAGACAACAGAAAGGGCCTCCCGTGGCCAGTCGAAGAAGGCCACTGGCATTCAGGCGTCTGGACAACTCCACGTGGTTCCAGCCATCTGTGGCGAGTGACTTCTCAAGACACAGGCAAGACAAAAAGGCCAACATAAGGACAGGACAAAGCAACTGAGGACAATCTCCCCTTTTTTTAATTTAAGAAGAAAAGTAAATTTTTCTTCTCAGACTAATTCTCTCAAGACGAAAGTGGGAGAAAGGTATATAAACCCTAATTTGTCATTTTACTTATCATCTTCAAGTTGATAAACACTTACAATCTGAAACAGAGTCATTTATGGACACGGTGGCCTTGCTGGGCTCTCCAAGGGCGGCGTTCACAGGCATACGCAGCACCAGTTCAAATTTCTCAATGCCCTCCAGCACTGGCTGTCCCAGGTCATCCAGAATGATCACACGAACAGTCTGCTTGTTGACTCCGGGTGCAAAGTCTAAGTTATGGCTGATTCCCACATAGTCTATTCCAGCTAGGACAGAAACAAGGCAGTTATTCAGCAGGCAACTCAATTTAAAAAATGGGAGAGACAAATTATATACATATATAGTTTTTTAAAAAATATTTTATATATACAATTATATATATATACATGATTAAAAAAATAAAGATCAGCATGACACTGCAGAAAAATACATTTACCGAAATGCGAAAGATTGGCATCTGCATGGTTATTGAGATGGTGGATCGAAGACCAGGTCTGAACTTTATTCTGTCTCCGATGAGTCTATGGAACGACTGTGGCTTAGTTATTGTAGGTTCTGCCTTACAGTTCCCCTACCTTGGGCTTCTCCACTCTTTTTAGTCCCATGTATCCTTTTGATAATTACAGAAATGCTATGCCCTTGTTATTTGAAATTTTAAAATAAGTATTGTGATTAAAAACAAATCATAGTAAATATGTCATAGTATCCACATGACGATTTCATGGTGTGCTGTCTGAGACCGTCTCCTCCCAGGTGCCCCCTGAGCGTCTTCCCTCTTTGGAATCACTGATCGAAACCATCCTGAGGAAGAGATACTGACAAGAGCAATAACAAACCTCCAGTGCAGAGAAGGGCGTATTTTGGGGGACTGAGGTATAAAAAGGCATTTAAGGCATTACGAAACCAAACCAAAACCAAAATAAGGTAGACTATGGGTCACTTAAGGGCTAATGCAAATTAGAAACTCAAAGAATTTAAAAAAATGCCAGTTGAAAATGGAGGAAAAAAAAAAAAAGGTTGAAATCTTTAGTAGAGAATTATCAGTGAACTAGAAGCTGAGCTATCTTCAGTCCAGAACTTTGTAATGCAAGAGAGTATAGTGTGCCATGGCTGAGCTGATCTTTCTACACTTCTAAATGATTAATTCATATTTCATGATCAGCATGAAATCCAAATATATAAATACAGGGAATGAATAAATATAGGAAAGCCTTATTCCAATGTGCATTGTGTGGGCACACACACTAAATACAGATATAAATACAAATATAGATACAAATAGAAGTCTCCTCCACTATTACCCTGGCTAGTGATGCTCCCCAGATTGGCTGTGAGAAAGGAGAAAATAGCACTGATGCAGGTGCCAAGGGTTAAAAAAAATAGGATGGAGCTTATAAAAACCAGGTTTAAAATAATCAGCATGTCAATCAAATATATGATTGCCATAAATCATATACATAATGTATAAATTTAAAATGGTGTTAACAGTTGTTACATGTCTCCGTTTCTTTTCCAGAGACACTACAGAATATCCTGTTTAGTTCTACAGTTGCCTGATGGTGTAAACCACACATTTCATGCGTAAGCTCTGTCCTGCACACTGCACCCAAGCTTGCCCCAAGCCTCTAGTCTCAAAGACACATCCTGTCTTTGATTTAATATTTTTCAGACCACGGACCTCATGTCTGGGTTTGATATCTGCACTTATGCCTGGAGCAGTTAAAAACAAGACTGTTTTCAGCCTCTGCTCATCACCTCCATAGACGGGAGTGCAGGGCTGACAGTTAACATGTTTCTCCTCTCTGCTTCCACACTGTTCTGCTCGTTGGACTCTTGTTTATTTCTACTTTACCAAGTACATACAGCTAGGCTGGAGTGTCTTTAAATCGTTTTTAATCTCTGCATCTGAATCTCTTTGTGGTTCGCTTTACATTTTTCTTTCCTTCTGTTTCTTTCCCCTTATTCTTTTCTCTCTCTCTTGCTCTCGTTTGAATTTTTCTCTTAAAAAATGGCTGATTTGGCCAAGCCAGCGTTCATTGGACGCCCACTGTGTGCAAAGCACTGTGCTGGTCCCCGTATATGCACACAGTTTAAAGGGTAAGGGGGATGTAAACTCGTGTGGCCCTTACTTGATGCGTGTCATGAGTGTGTGATGTGTGTATGATCTACGTGCGTGTGCATGATAAACAGAGAGCTTGTCTCATTGGCCATTTAGGAAAAGAAAGCAACTTCCAATCCTCTGACTGCTCTAAACTTTATGATTAACTTTTTTTGGAGAAGTAGATTCCGGAATAAAGGCAGGAATGTGCCAGCTAGGATAGTTTGTATAATGAAGTATGAGAAACCTTTGGAATTTGAAGTGTTTATGGGGGCACTTGGTTAAAACAAAGAAGGAGCCAGATTCGAGATGCAGGTATGCGATGTCATAAAATTCAGGAATGCTGGACCTGCCAAGTTCAGAGAACTATTTCTGCAAAGATGGGCACTAGAATGTAGTGTTTTTGTCGTCTGTGTATCTTAGCCTCTGACTCATGGTCTTTAAACACATCTTCCAACAGTGGTAAACAGGAGCCCTGGTGGTGTAGTGGTTAATGCGCTCAGCTGCTAACCAAAAGGTGGGCGGTTTGAATCCACCAGCCGCTCACCAGGAGAAAGACGCGGCAATCTTGGAACTCCTATGGGGCAGTTCTTCTCTGGCCTATAGGGTCACTATGAGTTGGAATCGACTTGACAGCAGTGGGTGAGCTGGTTGGTTGGTGGGTTGGTTAGTTGTAATAGCAAATAGTGCCCCTGGGAGGTGCAAACAGCTAATGTGCTCGGCTGCTAACAGAAAACTGAGAGGTTCGAGTCCACCCAGAGGTGCCTTGGAAGAAAGGCCTGGTGATCTACTTCCAAAAAATCAGTTGCTGAAGACTCGATGGCACACAGTTCTACTCTGACAGGTATGAGGGTGCCATGAGTCAGGGTTGACTCAGTGGTAACTGGTTGTTTTTTTTTTTTTTTTAGCAGTAAATAGAGTCTAGGTTTACTAAATTATATAGTAGTAATTAAAAAAAATCCTTTCAGCCAGAACGGCTTTAAAAGGACTGAAATATTTTAGCTTTCTGAAAGCCTCGTGGCATTTAAGTACTTTGTGTTGTGGTAAGCTGGAACTTGTGAAATGATCAGAAGTTTCCAGAAGGAAAGAGCTGCTATAGGAAACGCTCACCATCAGCGGAGGGAGGGTCTGTCTTCCGAGACCGCACGGTGACGCTGGACGGCCTGGACAGGTCCGTGCCCGCTCTCCACACACTCACCTCCACAGAGCCAGCATGCTCGTCCACTGAGTACTCCACGTCGCCAAAATAGAAGGCTGGTTCTGTTAATAATGACGCAAGATCCATTTCTGTCATTTTTATTTTTCCACACTGAACTCTTATGACACAATTCCAAAGACTGGTTAGCTTAGATTATTCATCTTTATGGACTTCATTTCTGATACTTTTTCCTTTTAGTAAGATTTTGTTATTGTTAGCAGCCATGGAGTCAGCTGATGACTCCTGGCGACCCCAGGCACAGTGGAGTGAAAGGCTGCCCGATCCTGTGCCATTCCCACCATCAGTTGGGGGTCAAACCCTTGTGATCTATAGGGTTTCCACTGGCTGATGTTCAGAAGGAGATCACCAGGCCTTTCTTCCTAGTCTGTCTTAGTCCAGAAGCTCCACTGAAACCTGTTCAGCATCACAGCAACACACAAGCCTCCACTGACAGATGGGTGGTGGCTGTGCATGAGGTGCACTGGCCAGGAGTCAACCTGGGTCGCCTGCATGGCAGGTGGGAATTCTATCACCGAACCACCACTGCCCCCTTTAGTAAGACAACATTTCTTTAAGCTATAGATTGATAAAGTCATCAGGTCAAAGTGCCTCTGCTAAAAAATAAAAACCCATATGGTAAAGCCCTCAAGATGAGAGTAGGACATTCTCGTCTCGAGGCCTGAGAGTTAGTTTGTCCCGTGTGTAAGTTAGAAACGGGTTCCGCATGTCCTTCTGGGAAGTTGAGCTAGTAGAAGAGCTGGAACCAAAATGAAACAAAATACTTGAGGCTGAGGTTTTATGAGTTTCCCTTGGCCACTTATTCTACCTCCTCCTACTGAGTTTCCACCCTGGAGCAGAGATACAGCTACTTGCATTATGACATCTTCTATGCTGTTACATTTAGACTTAACTCGGTAGATTTGGGTCTGTAATAACCACTGAGGTTAGCACCTATTGGTGTAACAAGACTAAACATGCAGAATCGCCAGTCCTGAAGACTTTAGGGAAATCAGGACCTGATCATATGTTACCTGTAGGGTTTTGGGGTGCTCAGTAATAACTGAGGTTCCACTAGAGAAATAATAGACATAATCTGATACCAAGGAGTTTATGTTTGTTTTAAACATGTATGAAAATGATGTGACTTAGGCCATTCAAGCAGAGCATGTGCTTTGAGGACTTTGCACTTTTCCCCAGTATTGGTGACACTATTCTGTTATGATCCATGTTGGTGAAGAATTTTGAACATACCGTGGACTGCCAAAAGAATGAACGAATCAATCTTAGAAGAAATCCAACCAGAATGTTCCTTAGAAGCAAGAATGGTGAGATTTCAACTCACTTATTTTGCACACATCATCAAGAAAGACAAATCACTAGAGAAGGACATCACATTTGGCAAAGCAGAGGGTCAGGAAAAACGAGGGAACCCCTTGATGAGATGGCTTGACACAACAGCCACAATGTACTCACACTCGCCAACGATCACGAAGGTGGTGCAGGACCGGGCAGCATTTCAAGTGGGACGGCAGCTGCCAACAACGACATTGGTGATAAATTTGAATGGATCTAACCATTACTTCCTGTCTATTTTCACTTGAGACCAACAGTTTGCCTTGTGATACGGCTGTCAGAAGTCTAGGGTATAGTGTTAGCTGGCTAGGGACAATTTGTGAGCCTACTTAAAAAAAAACAAAAACCTTATTTTGAAATATTTATAGACTCACAGGAAGTTGCAAAAATAATACGTAGAGTCCTGTAGGCCTTTTACCCACTGTGAGCTTACTTTATAAGCAACCACTAATAAAGATAAAGTAACGGAGTGTCCACACGTAATAAGGCAGACAGCCCTTTGACAGAAGACATTCTGGTTTCACAAGAGTTGAAGGACTGAGTCTCACAGGCCATGTAACAAGAGTGTTAAAAGGGTGGCTGCCATCTCTCTGGGCAGCTCACTGAATTACCAAGCTCACAACATCAAAAAAACCCTACAAGGGCTCACCTCCAAAGGAAATTCCCTGCTCGAGTTGAGTAGGAATTCTTTAGTTCTCTGCCCAAATTAAATTATCTTTACAAAACTGGAAAAGTTTCTTTGTTGCTTCATGTGGGAGTCATGATAAGCAACATATAGCTCCCCAGAATTCTTAATTAATATGACAGCAGTCTTGGAGATTTTGTTTGCATATTTTGTTTGGGAGAGATAAATCTGCCTACAGCACACTGCCTCCTGCTCAGCCTTTCAGCTTGGACAGTGCCAGGGCACGTAACTGTGTGTGCACAGACGAAGGTGTTATCTTACTCACCTCAGTCAGCGCGGACTTTAAATACATGCCAATAAATTCCTTACATTGCTCACTCCTCAGCAGGGGCAAAGGTGAAGACAGACAGAAAGCGCTCAAAAGCTTTATTCTGACCAGATGGCCAACGCAGGCACGTCTGGGTGTTTTCAAAAGGCCTTTGTAATTATCGTGGAAGCTTCATCATCTGCATTCAACAACTGATTCTGTAAGTCTCTTTTCACATTCCTGGCGAACCACATCACTGTACAAATGATATTTCTGAGTTATGGGCAAAAGCTGTAAAATGCTGTAAGGGAGGATCTCCTGTTTAATAAGGATCCCTCCCATCTTCCCATCTCTCTGCTTATCACAGATACAGAGTAGAAACAGAACAGAACAAAGTCAAGTGAGCAACCATAACCGATAATCACAAAATGATCTACGTATCGGGGTAAAAGCGTTCTGCATGTCTGTGTTCGGACTTGTTCTGCTGACGGAGACAGTGCTCTTCACTTTACTGCTCAACGTGCAGTGCATGTAAGAAAAACAGAGTCCCGTGCAGTCTCCGAAAATCTGTGTCCAAGTTGTCATTCAGAATAAAGAATACGATGATAGTTACCATATACAGAACATTCATTATGTGTCAGACACATATGCTTTATATATGTGTTTGCATGTGTGTGTGGGGGGTGGGGGTGTGTGTATGTGTGAGGGGGGAGGCATGGCACATGTAGCAATGCAATAGACAATGTTACAGGAAGGATGCAAACAATATTATATTGCTTATTTTATAATACATTGTTCCCTCCAGCGAAAGGAGGGGGAACAGAAAGTGTTTTAACTCTAAATCCCTCCGTTTTACTATAGCATCTAACATAAAGGATTAGAAAAGATATTTAAACACTTCCTTTAAAATGAATGTTTTGGTTCTCAGTAGATTTGCGTTATTTATGTGGTTTCTCTCCCTCTCTGAACTCCAATCATGGTGACGGAAAATTGGGCGAATAATCAACGGCCATCATTTCAGTTAAGGGATGAAGTGATCGACTATGATGAGACTGAAACACAATTCAGTAGCTTTTATGAGGAAAAACAGAACTTGGCAACTGCCTAGTCCCTGTGCCATGAGGAAAAAGAAATGACTGGGCCTCGGCACCTCTCTGTCTTCTCAGTGTGGCTGAATGAGGACTGAAAACATTAATAACTGTTTTTATTTCAATTTTTCAAGACCTCTTCAAAATATCTAAAATGTGAATGTTGTTTATAATTGTTACCACTTGGAAAGAAGCTTTTGTAATATGAGTGAGTTAAAAATAACTTTCAATAGTGAGTTGAATTATACATACCACTTAAGAAAAATGGCTAGATGTTCCTGAAACATTTTAGTGGGTACTAAGCATGTAAAAAGAAAAGAATAAACGGATGAAGACTGTCAGCAGTTGAAGGATACCTATGCAAAATCCAGAAGAATTGCTTGTTCTACCAGTCTATTATTTATGAGTAAGCTTTTAACTCATTTTCTCTCTGGTAACATTTTTTTGGCTTGTTTTTGTCTAGGAGCTTGGTTTCTTCTAAAAATTAAGGAAACTATAGATCTTTGCAGATCAGTTTTAGAAATACATTACAACTTAAAGCAAATTAGGAAAAAAAGCCTATTTAATTCTGTAATTCAGACCTGAAATATACGCAGTGCTTTTTACTGTATTTAAGTTCACAGACTTTAGTGTAGAAAACAGTCAGTGGCTGACATCATTACCCGGAATGAGAGAACGATCAAACCAAGCCACATATCCTTCAGCCTGCATGCTCAATACCGTGGCTGCGCTCCAGTGCCCGCGGGTGCCACTCCAGGATGCACGCTTATTCCCTCTGCAGAGGTCAGTTATAGTCAGAGTGTGTGAGCAGCGTGAGGCAGGCCTTAAGCTGATCTAGTGAAACGGTGTGAAATGCATCAGGGAAGCCAAGCCCTATGTCCGTATTCCTGGTGGCGCTACACTTTCAAGCAAAGGGCAGGGATCAAGCAAGGACCACGGAAGAGTCTACATTAGCTCATTAGACATGAGTGCGCTTTCCAAGGTCGAGAACACCGTTACTACAAACAGCACAGCTAGGACCACACTAGTTTCCTAGGGACGGGGGAGAAGAAGCTCGGCAAGCCATGCGGCACACCTGAGACAGAGATAAGGGAGGGCGACTGAACTTCTTTTCCCAGAGGAGAAACTTGAACTTCTTGTTTTTTGGTTGTGTGTGTGGTGTCGAGACTGATGTTTACAATTGCGCTGTGTCTCAGGAGATGAAGGGAAGCGGTGTCAGCGGTAATTGCTGTCTGGAGCCAAGTCTTATTTACTCCCATGTACATGGACTGTCACGAGTAAGCTCTGTAGATCTAAATCACCTGTGCACTCAGAAGTGAATGGAATAAAAACTTTGAGGCTGTCTTTTGGTTCAGTGCCGGATAAAAGTACAAAGGATCCTCCCCAAATTATTTCCGACTCAGCTCTGTCACCTGAGTGTTAGAACTTGACAACTAGCTGCCTACTCAACCTCAGGACAGACAGCTCAAAGGAAAGCTGTCCATCTCCACCCTGGTATCTCTCCATCTCGCTGCCATTGCCCCAGATCTGCTCGGCATCACCGGCCATTTGAATTCTCCCAACAGACACTTAAGCAGACTCTTATCCAAAGTGGCCTCATCCAAATCCAGTTTCATCACAGTGATCCCTTTGCTGAAAGCCTTCAATGTTTCTTATTGTTCTTAAAACTGTGCACAAACTTCTTAACGCGGTTTACATCACCGAAGCATCTCGTCTCAGTTTGCCTTTTGAATCCCATTGTTAGCCTTTTTCCTACTCCTTGATCCGGTAGCTTGAATGTCTTAAAAGTGCCATGCTCAGTCTTTCTATGCCATTGCCTCTACTTTGAACACTCCTCCCGTTTCCTTCTCATCTGGAAAATCCCTGCTCAAGCTTCAGGACTCCGTTTAGAAGTCGCTTCTTCGGGAAGCACCCTGGGTTCCCTGCCAAAACCTTCACTCATCCTCAGCTGTCAGTGAATGCTTGTACCTGTACTGTCTCAGCTCTCTGTGGGGTCTTCCTGTGCTCGCTGGCGTCTTCCCCACACTTAGCTTAATCAGTGCTGGTAGTATGTGCTCAATAAACATTTGTAGAGTGAGTTGGCATATTAACACCAAGTAAAATAGGACTATTTAATTGCCAGAGTGAATGAATCACTACGTCTTTGTAATGGGTGAGTTAGCAGAGAACCCTCTCAGCACCAAGCAGTCAGGGTTAACATTGCTCAGAAGGGGGCTCCTTGAGTCTGGAAGAAGCACACAAGGGAAAGAGGAACGGAATTGCAATGAAGTCAAAAAGAAGAGGTTTTTAAAATACTTTAACTTCAGTGGTTTCCAAGCTGGATGTGCATTAGAATCATCCAAAGAGACTTAAAAATGCAGATGCCAGGGCCTCAAGTCCAACTGGCAGCACTAGACCCTAGTGGGCGGCCCCAAGCACCATGCTTTTAAAAGCTCCATCAGGCAACCATTTGGCATTGGCATTCAGCTTATTGTTTTAGCTCATTTCGGTGTTTTCACCAAAGAGAAACTAATTATTAGTTACCACACTAACTGTTTTAAATCCAGTAGCACACCTCATCCTCATTACATGCTCAGTACATACCTATGAGGCATGTGCGGGGTCAGTCCTGCTTTCACAGATAAGGACACTGATTAGAGAGGGCTGCTCAAGTCACACATCAGGGAATGGTAGAGAGAGGATTCAGACCTAGATAAAGCCAGCCCCTTAACTACTAAGGCAAGAAGGGAGTCGTAAATAGAGACAGTTTTCACAAAATTTTAGTACGCTACATTCTCATCCAACTATTCAATATATGAAGATTTATCATCTAGAAATATAATACTAACATAAATGTACAAAGACGCATGTACAGCAATGTTCATGGTACTTGACTTGCAATAGGGAGCAACAGGAAACAAGCCCAAAATCCATCAGAGGGGAATTGGTTCAATTACAGTCCATTCATGAAATGGAATACCAGGCATTAAAGTTCATAGCTTTTAAGGAAAAAATCCAGTGGAGACATTGATGTCTGGTTAAAGATGATTCAAGTGATTTTGTATCTTACACTCTCCACTTGGCTTCATAAACAGTAATAATAGATTAAAAATTGAAGATAATCTATCATTTTTTTTGGTAGCTCTAAAGATTTTTCCCTTTAACCTATACTAATAAGGAAAAGGAAACCCTGGTGGCATAGTGGTCAAGCACCATGGCTGCTAACCAAAAGGTAGGCAGTTCAAATCTACCAGGCGCTCCTTGGAAACTCTCTGGGGCAGTTCTGGTTAACATGCTCAGCTGCTAACCGAAAGACTGGAGGTTCAAGTTTATCCAGGCAGAAAGGTTTGGTGATATACTTCAAAAAAATAAGCCATTGAAAACACCTTGGGGCACAGTTCTACTCTGACACACATAGGGTCACCATGAGTTGGACCCCATTTTATTTTTTTTAAATAAGGAAAGAGAAAGCTTTGCTCAAAACAAGATAAACATATCTGCAGGCTAAAAAAGGAACAAAAAAACAGTGAGTGGTAAGTCTGAGCCAACGATGTGTGGTTCTGCTGGTCTCTAGCCCTAAGTCTGGAGACAGGCAGTACATCAACTCTAGAGGGGTCATGGGAATCCAACTAAAACATAATTCAAGAGCGAGGGCAAGATACACTGTTTTCAGGTACCAAAGAGGAAGACGTTTCACCCACCTACAGATGTTGTTAGGTTGTTAGGTGCCGTGGAGCCGGTTCTGACTCATGGCGACCCTGCGTATAACAGGATAAAACCCTGCCCGGTAATGCACCATCCTCATAATCATTGCCATGTTTGAGCCCATCCTTGCAGTCACTGTGTCAATCCATCCCACTGAGGGTCTTCTATGAGTTGGAACCGACTCGACGGCAATGGGTTTGGTTTTTTTTTTTTTTTCCTACTTTACCAAGCATGATGCCCTTCTCAAGGGACTGGTCCCTCCTGATAGCATGTCCAAAATAAGTGAGATGAAGTTTCGCCATCCTCACTTCTAAGGAACGTTCTGGCTGTACTTGTTCCAAGACAGTTTTGTTCGTTTTTCTGGCAGTCCCTGGTATATTCAATATTCTTCACCAACACTACAGTTCAAAGGCATCAATTCTTCTTTGGTCTTCCTTATTCATTGTCCATCTTTTGCATGCATATGAGGTGATTGAAAATACCATGGCTTGGGTCAGGCCCACCTTAGTCCTCAAAGTGACATCCTTGCTTCTTAACACTTTAAAGAGGTCTTTTGCAGCAGATTTGCCCAATGCAATATGTCGTTTGATTTCTTGACTGCTGCTTCAATGACTGTTGATTGTGGATTCAAGTAAAATGAAATCCTTGACAACTTCAGTCTTTTCTCCGTTTATCGTGATGTTGCTTATTGGTTCAGTTGTGAGGATTTTTGTTTTCTATATGTTGAGGTGCAATCCATCCTGAAGGCTGTAGTCTTTGATCTTCATTAGTAAGTACTGAAAGTCCTCTTTACGTTCAGCAAGCAAGCAAGCTTGTGTCATCTGCGTATCACAGGTTGTTAATGAGTCTTCCTCCAATCCTGATGCTGCGTTCTTCTTCATATTGTCCAGTTTCTCGGATTATTTGCTCAGCATACAGATTGAATTAAATATGGTGAAAGGACACAACCCTGATATACACCTTTCCTGACTTTAAACCATGCAGCTTCCCCTGTGTTCTGTTTGAATGACTGCTTCTTGTTCTACGTACAGGTTCCTCATGAGCACAATTAAGTGTTCTGGAATTCCCATTCTTTGCAATGTTATCTGTAATTTGTTATGATCCACACAGTCAAATGCCTTTGCATAGTCGATAAAGCACAGGTAAACATCTTTCTGGTATTCTCTGAATTCAGACGAGATCCATCTGACATCAGCAATGATATTCCTCATTCCATTCTGTTATTGATTGAATTATGTCCCCCCAAAAAAATGTGTGTCGACTTGTCTAGTCCATGATTCCCAGTATTGTGTGATTGTCCACCATTTTGTGATCTGATGTGATTTTCCTATGTGTTATAAATCCTACCTCTATGATATTAATGAGGCAGGATTACAGGCAGTTGTATTAACGAGGCAGGACTCAATCTACAAGATTAGGTTGTGTCTTAAGTCAATCTCTTTTGAGATATAAACAGAGAAGCGAGCAGAGAGACAGGGGGATCTCATACCACCAAGAAAGTAGTGCCAGGAGCAGAGAGTGTCCTTTGGACCCAGGGTCCCTGTGCTAAGAAACTCCTAGTCCAGGGGAAGATTATTGACAAGGACCTTCCTCCACAGCCAGCAGAGAGAGAAAGGCTTCCCCTGGAGCTGATACTCTGAATTTGGACTTCTAGCCTGCTATATGATGAGAGAATAAACTTTTGTTCGTTGAAGCCATCCACTTATGGTATTTCTTTTATAGCAGCACTACGTAACTAAGACATATTTCCTCTTCTGAATCCAGTTTGAATTTCTATCAGTTCCTTGTCAATGTACTGTTGCAACCATTTTTGAATTGTTTTCAGCAAAATTTTACTTGTGTGTGATATTAATGATATTGCTCGATAATTTCTGAACTCTGTCAGATCACCTTTCTTTGGAATGGGAACAAATATGGATCCCTTCCAGTCAATTGGCCAGGTAGCTCTCTTCCAAATTTCTTGGCATAGATGAGTGAGCACCTCCAGCTCTGCATCTTTGTTGAAACATCTCAACTGGTATTCTGTCAATTCCTGGAGCCTTGTTTTTCGCCAATGCCTTCAGTGCAGCTTGGACTTCTTCCTTCTTTACTATTGGTTCTTGATCATATGCTACCTCCTGAAATTGTTGCACATGGGCCAATTCTTTTTGGTACAGTTACTCTGTGTATTCCTTCCATCTTTGATGTTTCATGGGTCATTCAATATTTTGCCCATAGAATCCTTCAATATTACAAATCGAGGCTTCAATTTTTTCTTCAGTTCTTTCAGCCTGAGAAATACCGAGTGTGCTATTTCTTTTTGGTTTTCTAACTCCCGGTATTTTTTTTTTTTTTTTTAATAATACTTTGTCTTTTCGGGCCACCCTTTGAAATCTTCTGTTCAGTTCTTTTACTTCATTATTTCTTCCATTCACTTTAGCTGTTCTACATTCAAGGGCAAGTTTCAGAGTCTCTCCTGACATCCATTTTGGTTTTTTCTTTATTTCCTGTCTTTTTGATGACCTTTTGCTTTCTTCATGTATGATGTCCTTGATGACGTCCCACAACTCATCTGGTCTTCGGTCATTAGTGTTAAATGTGTCAAATCTGTTCTTGAGATTGTCTCTAAATTCAGGTGGGATATACTCAAGGCCGTATTTTGCCTCTAGTGGACTTGCTCTAATTTTCTTCAGCTTCTTGAACTTTCATATGAACAATTGATGGTCTGTTCTACAGTCGGCCCCTTCTAACTGATGGCCACGTTCTAACTGATGATATTGAGCTTCTCCAACATCTCTTTCCACAGATGTAGTAGATTTGATTCCTGTGTATTCCATCTGGTGAGGTCCACTTGTATGGTCACCATTTACATTGCTGAAAAAATATATTTGCAATGAAGAAGTCGTTGATCTTGTGAAATTCTATCATGCGATCTCCAGCATCTTTTCTATCACCAAGGTCATATTTTCCAACTACCAGTCCTTCTTCTTTGTTTCCAACTTTTGCATTTCAATCCCCAGTAATTATCAACACATCTTGATTGCATGTTCGATCAATTTCAGACTACAGAAGCTGGTAAAAATCTTCAATTTCCTCATCTTTGGCATTAGTGGTTGGTGTGTAAATTTGAATAACAGTCATATGAACTGGTCTTCCTTGTAGGCATATGGCTATTATTCTATCACTGACAGCCTTGTACTTCAGGATAGATCTTGAAATGTTCTTTGTGACAATGACTGTGACACCATTCCTCTTCAACTTGTCATTCCCGGCATAGTATACCATATGATTGTCTGATTCAAAACGGCCAATACCAGTCCATTTCAGCTCACTAATGCCTAGGATATCGATGTTTATGCATTCCATTAATTTTTGACGATTTCCAATTTTCCTAGATTCATACTTCGTACATTCCACATTCCGATTATTAATGGATATTTGCAGCTGTTTCTTCTCATTTCGGGTCTTGCCACATCAGCAAATGAAAGTCTCAGAGCTTGACTCCATCCACATCATTAAGGTTGACTTTACTTTGAGGGGACAGCTCTTCTCCAGTCGTATTTTGAATGCCTTCCAACTTGAGGGGCTTATCTTCTGGCACTATATCAGACAATGTTTTGCTGCTATTCATAAGGCTTCCACTGGCCAATTTTTTCAGAAGTAGACTGCCAAGTCCTTCTTCCTAGTCTGTATTAGTCTGGAAGCTCTGCTGAAAACTGTCCACTCGGGTGACTCTGCTGGTATGTGAAATAGCGGTGGCACAGCTTCCAGCAGCACAGCCGCATGCAAGCCTCCACAGTACAACAAACTGAAAGAGTGGTGGCACCTATAAATAAACACTGAAAAACTACTAAAATCACACAGAAAAGTACAATGAAACGGTAGAATTATGGATACAAGTAACTGTGCTGAGCAAATAATAAAATATGTTGGCAAACCCAATTATTTATTGATTGTAGACATAAATAATTATGATAATTATATTTTCAATTAAAAAACATTGGAATTAAAAATTGAGACACTAGCCAGAGGTTAGAATTGGATGATTTCCTTGGGTACCTCAACTAATTTAATGTTTTTATCTTATTCAAGAGTGCAAACTTTGTTAGATGGAGTATAGGTAAGTATGTTTGTTTAAAGGAGCCCTGGTGGCACAGTGGTTAAGCACTCAGCTGCTAACCCAAAGGTTGGCGGTTTGAACCCACCAGCTGCTCCCTTGGGGGAAAGATGTGGCTGTCTGTTTCCATAAAGATTACAGCTTTGGAAACCCTATGGGGCAGTTCTACTCTGATCTATAGGGTTGCTATGAGCTGGAATCGACTCAATGGCAGTAGGTTTGTTTTGGTTTACGTTTGTTAAAATTATTATGGCTGCCATCAAGAGGACAGAAACCAGCAGGAAAAAAAAGAAGAAGGAATAAAGAAATTTTATCAACATAACTAGTTAACAAGACAAAAAAAAAAAAAAAAAAAAAAAAAAAAAAACAAGAAAAACCCATATGCAGAAAACCCAAATAAAAAGCCCAAATATTCATGATTAGAGTAAACATAAACTGATTAAGTTTTTCTATTTAAAACAATTAGATTTTGTATCAAGAAACAAAACTACAATCTTGCTGATAAAAGACAATTATAAAACAAAACTACATGAAAATGTGAAAAATACAGGGACAGAAAAAGTATATATTAGGTGAACGAGAACAAAAGAAAGTGGTGTGGCAATATTAATGTCAGTCCAAATATAACTTAAAGTAAAATCCTTACAAAAGATAAAGAGAAAATCTACATAATGTAAAGGACAGTCAGCCAAGATTATCTAATAATCTTGAACGTGTATTGAAACATACAGAGCAAGACAGAACTACAAGAAAACACTGATAAACCTGCAGTGATAGTGGGTGTTTAATTGTATTCCTCTCAGAAACTATACATGAAGCAGAACAACAATTCAGTAAGAATATAAAAAATTATTACACAAGCTTTGTCTAATATGTGTAGGTATCCCTGCCTCCAAAACAAAAGATTTGTATCCAAAATAAATAAAAACTCCCATCAACCTATAACAAAAGGTCCAACGGCAATTGGAAGATGATAGAAACTTGCAGGTGCATGAAGAGAAACTGTGAATCGTTACGTAAAAGCATGCTTAATCTCATTAGTACTCAAGGAAATAATATTAAAATAGCAATGAAATACTAACACTCAGATTTTGCTAAAACCTAAAAAATTCAGCAATAACAAGTGTTGGCAAGAATATAGGAAAACATTCTTAGATACTGCTGGTGGGAATGTAAATTGATTCAATCGTATTGGAGAGAATTTGGCAATATTTGGTAAAATTGAAACTGTATGTACAGTATCATCCAGCAATTATAGCTTTAGTTATATACCCTAGGGAAGTTTTTACACATGTATACCCAGAAACATTTACATGGATGTTCAATACAATTTTATTTATACTAACAAATAAGAGTAAAACTCAAATGTCCATCAGTAGGGGAATGGATAAATAAAATTCATCTAATCTGACTCAAAATGACCAGATCTTGAAAACATATGCTGATTACAAAACAAACAAACAAACAAAACAAACAAACAAAGCAAGTTGAAATAGAAACACACTCAATTTCTGGTTGTTGCTGCCCTTGGGCCTGAGGTACTCAGAAGGGCCAGGTGAGGGCTTATGCTGTATGTGTACTGTGTGATTCTTTTAAAAGATCTGAAGCACCTATAAGCAATGTTAACACTGGTTCACTTCAGAATGTGTGCATATGGGTGTTTGCTGAATTTTTTTTTCTGTACTGAAAAATTTTTTGCTATGCGTAAAATGATTCAATTTTATTAAAATTTATATGTGCGTGTCTAAAAAGTAAGAAAGAATATATGTCAAACTGCTAACTGATTTTTTCACAGACCTGGGATTATGAGAAAATTCCACCTCCTTTGCTACAGATTTCTGCAGCACTTAACTTTTTTTTTCCAAGTAGCAGCTATTACTTTTGTAAATCGGTAAAACAAAATAGAAAAAAAATAAACCTGATGAACTGCATCCTATAAGTAACACTAAAAAAAAAAATCAGTTTGAAATAATATTGACTGGGCCTTTCCCTACTTTTCTTTTATGAAATAGTTTAAATATATAAACATACATTTTTAAGGATGACCTCATAGCTAGTCTTTAAAAAGTGTTTTTTTCAAAATGCTTTGTTGTTGGAAAAATAAATTTCAAAATTTATATTTAAGGGGAAAGTTTAAATGTGGATATCAGTTTAAAGGCATGTTTTGACATGCCTTGTTCTTGTCAACTATAGTTTTCTCAGAGAGAATAAAGAAAGGTCAGTACATGTCTAGAATGCTGATGATTTAAGAACTGACTCTTCCAAAAAATTTCAGCTGAGAATATATGGTGGGCCTTTCTCCAAAAAGACAATTTATCAGAGATTTTACTCAATCTAGTTTCACTCCAAAACTCTAATCTTGTCTTTCTCTGGGTCAATGTACGTGTAAAAAATTTTAATGTATCAGTCATTCATTTTCCACCACCCAGAAGAATATGAAGGCTTCTTGAGTGTTTCGTATTCAACAAATATTGTTGAGCACCCTGCCTTCTGGAAGAATATTTTTAGACACGCTTTTTTTTCTTTTTCCTATTTTATATTTTATCATGAGAGTCCTTGGGTGCTACAAATATTTAACGTGCTCAATTGCGAACCAAAAGGATAGCAATTCAAGTCCACCCAGAGGCCCCACAGAAGGAAGAAACGGCAATCTACTTTTGAACAATCAGCCATGGAAAATCCTATGGAGCACAGTTCTCAGTTCTACTCTGACATACATGGATTGTCATGAGTTGGAGCCAACTCGATGGTAACTTTTTTTTAAGTGTCATATCACATCCCATAAAGGAGGGAGGGGAAGGAAAAATTAGTAGTGATTCAATAATTAATTTCTAAACTCAATGTGATGCAATTTATGGTTTCTAAGACACTATTCTTTATGGCTTTATGACATCATGCTTGTAAAGTAGAGAGTCAGAGAAAACCAAGGAAACCCTCAATGAGATGGATTGACACAGTAGCTGCAATAATGAACTCAAACATAGCAACCATGGTGAAGATGGCTGCAGGCTAGGCAGCGTTTTGTTCTGTTATACACGACGTCCCCAGGAGTCGAAGCCAACTTGACAGCAACTAACAACAATTCTTTATGCCAATGTTTCGCAAAGGTGGTCACAGAGCTTTTGCATTGTCCCCAAGGTGCTTTTAAAATGCAGAGCCTGGTTCCCCTGGCCTAAAGCAATAAAATTCTCTGGGAGTCAAAGAAGTTAAACCCTCTCTTTAGGTGAACCACGTGCATAGCAGTCTGACAGTCACGGTCCTCACCTCCACCCTCCAGCAGCTAGTCTGGGAGGGCGTGGGAGCAGAGTGACTGTGCCACGTGATAGGTGCGCCATAGTGCAGAGTTCCATGGGCTGGATGGTGGGCGGCGGCCTCAGGTCAGTGCACCCAAGAAGAAAATGTGATCGGGGCCTCACAGACTGAACAGCGAAGGGGAAGGACATCTCTGGTGGAAGGACCGTGTGAGGGAAGGCGTGAGCATGGTAAGTAGTGTGGCTGGAGGGAAGGGGCTCACAGGAGAGGGAGGTAGGTAAGAGTCAGAGCCTGGCTGTGCTTGCATTCCATGCTCAGCCCTACAGAAAAGGGGGAATCACTGCTGATTTCTAAGCTGGGAGGTGACACAATTGGAACTTGGTTTTCAAAAAGATAGCTCTAGGAGCACATGGATGGACTGAAGCAGGGAGAGAGCAGAGGCAGAGGAACTGCTAAGAGGAAAGAAAAATCAGGGGACAGTTAGTGAGGTCTTAAGCTGGGGCAGTGGAAATGGAAAGACAGAATTCAGATTCAAGAAGAGGTTCAGAAATCGAGTGACAATACTGTGTGATCAGTTAAGTGTGGAGGACAAAATCAAAGTGGAAGATTATGTGATATCCAACTTGGCCAACGGGGCAGCTATTTACTTGTGAAAGGACATTCATATTGTCGTTCGCTGTGCCATAGCCAACCAATTTCTCTGCTACACACGCTCCCTACTTTTATTTGCTATCTTTCCCAGGTCTCTTGTATGATATTTTTCTTTAAAATTATCTGGGTAAAAGTATCTATGTATCTATATATCAGCATGCTCTATCATACTTATGGATCCTTCTTTTAGGGTAGATGAAAGTTCCTAATTATTCTTTGTGGTTAAAAATCCAGATGAGAACACCCTTTAGATTTCCACAGAGATAATATATTTAATTAAACTGAAGGTTATCAGTACAACTATTCGGAAGATGTATTGCATTGGGCAAATCTGCTGCAAAAGACCTCTTTAAAGTGTTAAAAAGCAAAGATGTCACTTTGAGGACTAAGACGCACCTGACCCAAGCCATGATATTTTCAATCGCCTCACATTCATGCGAAGCTGGACAACGAGTAAGAAAGATGGAAGAAGAACCGAAGCCTTTGAATTAAGGTGTTGGAGAAGAATATTGAATATACCATGGACTACGGAGAAGGAACACGTCTGTTTTGGAGGAAGCACAGCCAGAGTGCTCCTTGGAAGTGAGGATGGCGAGACTTTGTCTCAAGTACTTTGGACATGTTATCAGGAGGGACCAGTCCCTGGAGAAGGATATCATGCTTGGTAAAGCAGAAGGTCAGCAAAAAAGAGGAAGACCCTCGACAAGACGGATTGACACTGGCTGCAACAATGGGCTTAAACATAACAACAACTGTGAAGATGGTGTAGGACCAGGCAGTGTTTTGTTCTGTTGTACACAGGGTCGCTATGAGTCAGAACTGACTCAACAGCACCTAACAATAGCAACAGTAGAAATAACATATTTAGACAACACCATATCTATTTTAAAAGACAATGGTTGCAGAACACAAACAACCTTTGAGAGTGAATCACAGACGGAAAGTAGCCAAATGGTTTGTCTGATGTGGGCAAAATAAATTTCTCTCCAAACCTGTGTATTTCTTTTTGTATCTTCCAGTTTCCAGACATCATTGACATAATTTGTTTAATCAAAAAACCACCAAACCACAAAGTCACTTAACAGGCACAAGCAACATTCTGAATAAGAGATCTAAAACAAAAGGAATAATGAATACATTTCATTAATGCCTCCATTCGCTTGGCTACTAACTGAAAGGCTGACGGTTTGAACCCACTCAGCAACGTTGCGGGAGAAAGATGTGGCGATCTACTTCCATAAAGATTACAGCCCACAGGAGCAAAAGAGAAGGAAGGAAGCCAAAGACTCAAAGAAGAAACTAGTCTACAGGACAAACAGTCTACACAAACCACAGCCTCATCTACCCTGAGTCCAGATGAACTAGATGGTGCCCGGCTACCACTACCGACCTGTTCTGACCAGGGCCACAACAGATGGACTGATAGAACATAAGAAAATGTGAAACAGAGCTTCAAATTCCTAAGAAAAAAGCAAAAAGACAAAAACCAGACTGGCTGAGACTGGAAGCCTCCTGGAGAATATTGCCCTGAGATACTCTTCTTCAAACCTTGAACTGAAACTAACCCCTGAGGTCACCTTGTAGCTAAATAACTAACTGGCTCAAAAAATAATGAATATCCCGTAAGTACTGTACTCCTTTAAGAAATCACCTATATGAGACCAAAGGGTCAACAATTACTTTAAAACAAAGATGAGAATGTAAGGTGGCAGGGAATCTAGATTAATGGAAACTGAACAACCAGAACTGAAATAATGAGAATGTTCACGCATTGTGAAGAATGTAACCTGTCACTGAACAACTTGTGTGGAAACTATTGAATGGGGACTAAACTCCCGTGTAAACTTTCACCAAAAACACAATAAAATGTCAAAAAAAAAAAAAAGGATTACAGCCTAGGAAACCCTATGGGGCAGTTCCACTTTGTCACATGGGATCGCTATGAGTCGAACTCAATTTGACACCATCTAACGACAACACACTTTATACTACACTATACTGCAAGTGACAGTAGGCCAGAAATGCTGCTGTATGTCCTGCAATGTTTGCGTTTTTCTCTATTGTTAAATGGAACAGTCACCTTTTGTGTAAGACAAAAAACAAGGAATAATGATAAATAGTTGAGTCCGCCATAAGTTAATAAAATCGTCTGATATGTTTGCTTCCAAAATCCAGTTACGAGGAGCCTTGAGAAGGGTTCTTCTGTCACAGTAGGGTAGATGGGCCTCATTTCTGGCTAAGGCCCATGTCATTAGCTGTTTTCCACTAAGGGATCTCAGGCACAACCAGGTGTGACAGCCCACGGCACAATGAGTGTCCCTAGGAATAGCCTCTCACAATGCAACAGCTTCTTTGGATTAAATGAGATAGACTACCTGGATTCCACCCTGACTGAACCACTTTCTAGCAGTGTGCTCTTGGGCAAATTACCTAGAATCTCTGGACCTCTACATCTGTAAAAGTGGGGATAATGACAGGACCTAGCTCATGAGTTTGTTATAAAGACTGAATGAGATTATACATGTAAATGCTCAGGACAGTGCTGAGCATGTTATAGGCTCTCAATAAAGGTTAATCGTTACTGTTATGACACAGTGTGGGCACTTTCTAATCATATTACATGATTAGATGTAACATATATACTACAGCACTGTGTGTGAAAGATAAAGATTTGAAAACAACTTAAATGCCAATCAATAGAGGACTGTTAAATATTCTATAGCTGTACGGTGGAATATTATGCAGCCATTGAAAAGAACGAGCAGGGTTGATAAGTGCTAACATGAAAAATCTTCATGGTATATTGTTATGGGAAATAAGTATGTCATAAGATAATATGCATGTTACCATGTGATAATAATAACTAACATTTATTAAGTGTTTTCAGTGTGTCTGAGTTATTCTAAGCCCTTTATGCATAGTAACTCATTTAATCCTCCCAACAACCCTTTAATGTAGGTACTACTATTATACCCATTTCATAGATGTGGTTATCGAGGTCCAGAAGTTCAATGACCTGCTCAAGATCAAATGTCAATAAGTGGAAGGGACAGTATTGGAAGTCACACAGTGCCTCTAGAATATGTGCTGTTACCACTTCACTGTACTGATATTTATCTTTAATCAAAGTGGAAAAAAATATGTGTATGTAACTGTGTGTGTGTAAAGACACACATCAAACTTAAGTGACCTCAGGGGAGAGGCTGGGTTTGGTGAGGGAGAGGATCAAGCTATTGCTATTTAGTCGATGCACTTCTGATTAGTTCTCATGTAATAGTTTTGTAATAAAAATACTAAACAAGGATTAACTGCATAACCTTGAGCTTCCTTCAAACATAACCTCAAAATATTAGGCTTAAGACAGAACATTAATTACAGAGCAGAACATCTCTCCTCTTAAAATCTTTAAAACCTTTTACTCTCAATGGGTTCGGGTGTCTTTGCCAACTTGCAGCAGTATTTCCCAATGCTGAAGATGAGTATGCTCTCTAGGGAGCCGAGTAATTATGGCACTTTCAAAAAAATCATTACCTAAGAGTCCCAAGGTCTTGGGAAGCTTGTGGCTTTCTCTTCTTACATTTAACCCAGTTGACAGCTGTCAAGCCTGTCCTGCTTCTGATACCTCTCACGCTGCACTTTTTGCACTCTGGCCAAATGGCCACCACTCGTCCGCCTCCCCCAGTGGACGATGCGCTCCGTGAGGCCAGGTATCACAAAACATTCACCTACAAGCTCCAAGGAGAAACACAGAGCCTGGGGTCACCAAGTAATGCTTGGAGAAGGAAGCTATAGCTGATAACTGCTTCCAAAGTTTCTAATCAGAAGAAACCATTTTGGCGGTAATGCTCCCTGCATGTGAGAACACACCAATTAACGTTATATTTAATGTAATATTAACACTACAATTTCACTAATAGTTACATTTATTGAAGGTCTGTAAGTCAGGCACTGCACCAGAATCTTTATTATTTTGCCTTTTGTGCTCACAACAGCCTCACAGGGCCTAAGTGTTCAGTTGCTAACCGAAAGGTCAGCAGTTCGAACCCACCAGCCACTCTGGAAGAAAGACGTGGAAGTCTGCTTCTGCAAAGATTTACAGCCTTTGAAACCCCATGGAGCAGTTTTACTCTGTCCTACAGGGTCACTATGAGTCAGAATTGAGTCAACAGCAATGGGGTAATGAGAGTTGTACTTAAGTGACAAGGGAGGGACAGAATATTCTATGTAAGAGAAAAACTAAAATACGTTATTGATTAATACTCCTCAGTTGTGAAGATAAGTTTCTAATTTAAAAAACAAGACAATCCCACAATAGGAAGAAGAAGAGAAAATGTCACTTTATGCTTAAACTCTGCACTACCTTTAAAATTGTTATCCTCCAGAAATAACCAGTTAGAACGTCTCTACGCACATTTTTACTTCTGTTGACTTAAAGTGAATTCTGTAAGTAAGATATTGGAATCGATGCTTTTATTCCAGGGGCAACAAGATGTTGACTCAGGGTGATTTATCTGGGAACCCCAACAGCTGAACCAAGAAAGACTAGGGCTCACAGTGGTCAACATGACTGTGTGAGTTCCCAGGAACAAAGGCATGTGGTTGACACGCGAGAACAAAGCACCTTGGTCATGGACTGCTCAGCTGTTGACACCTGAAACACGCCTGCAGGCTGCAAAGGGAGTACTCAAGGATAAATGGTGAAAACGCTAAACTTCATGCCCAAAGGAGTGTGCTCCTTCAAGCTAAGACTCTTCTTCCTTGTTCTCCTGTGAGAGTTACTGGTCACAGCCGTCAGCCCTGTTACAGTGCTTTCTTGTGCAGTGCGTGACGAAGGCCACCCGACTCTTCCATGGCCCTGGGGGAGTGGAGGAAACCTCTGCCCCACAAGCCGCATGTGCTGGTCCCCTCTCAGGCTCCTGTGGAGACCGGACTGCCTGAGTGGTGCCAATGGTAACATGCTCGGCTGCTAACCACAGGTTGGAGATTGGAGTCTACCCAGAGACACCTCAGAAGAAAGGCCTGGTGATCTGCTTCCAAAAAGTCAGCACTGAATACCCTGTGGAGCACAGTTCTGCTCTGACACACGTAGGGTCGCCATGAGTTGGAATTAACTCAACGGCAGCTGGTTTAATACGGGGATAACCCAGTTGGGTCCGTGTGGAGTCACATCACTAAACTTTAATGTCTATCTACGTTCTTCTTGCCCTTCTCAGAGATTTGTGTTTTTCTTGTCTATATGACACTAGTTTGGAGCTATTTCTTTCATTCAACATTCTTGCAGTTTCCTGCATTTTTTAATGAGAGAATAGTTGCTTCCTCTAAAGGAGAAATAAAAGTTAGAATACCATTCTTGACTCACAAATGGTTTGCTCAGGGCAAACAATAAACCAAGATAACAAAAACTGTAGTTGTTAGCTGCCGTCCTGTCTGCCTCTGACTCACGGTGACGCAATGCACAATGAACCAAACACTGCCCAGTCCTGCACCGTCCCCCTGATGAGCTGCTGACTGAACCACTGTGATACACAGGGCTTTCACTGGCTAATTTTTTTTAAATTGTACTTTAGAAGAAGGTTTACAGAACAAACTAGCTTCTCATTGAACAGTACATATATTGTTTTATGAGATTGGATAACAACCCCATGACATGTCAGTACTCTCCCTTCTCCACCTTGAGTTCCCTATTACCAGCTTTCCTGTCCCCTCCTGCCTTCTAGTCCTTGCCCCTGGGCTGGTGTGCCCCTTTAGTCTTGTTTTGTTTTATGGTTCTGTCTAATCTTTGTCTAAAAGGTGAACCTCCAGAGTGACTTCAGTACTGAGCTAGAAGGGTGTCTGGGAGCCATACTCTGGGGGTTTCTTCAGTCTCAGTCAGGCCGGTAAGTCTGATATTTTTGTGAGTTAGAATTTTGTTCTACATTTTAATCCAGCTCTGTCTGTGACCCTCTGTTGTGATCCCTGTCAGAGCAGTCAGTGGTGGTAGCCAGGAACCATCTAGTTGTACTGGACTCAGTCTGGTGGAGGCTATGGTAGTTGTGGTCTATTAGTCCTTTGGACTAATCTTTCCTTTGTGTCTTTAGTTTTCTTCATTCTCCCTTGTTCCTGAAGGGGTGAGACCAGTGGAGTATCTTAGATGACTGCTCACAGGCTTTTAAGACCCCACATGCTACTCACCAAAGTAGAATGTAGAACATTTTCTTTATAAACCATGTTATGCCAATTGAGCTACATACTGCGAGAGACCATGGTCCCCACTGCCCTCAGTCCAGTAATTTGGTCCCTAAGTGAGTTTGGATTTGTCCATGGAGCCTCCATGACCTTACCCTGAACAAGTTGTGCTGGCTTCCCCAGTATTGTGTATGTCTTACCCTTCACCAAAGTTACTACTTATCTATTGTCTATTTAGTTGTTTTTCCACCCCTCCCCTCCCTCGTAACCATCAAAGATTGTTTCTTTTTGTGTATAAACCTTTTCATGAGTTTTTATAGTAGTAGTCTCATACAATATTTGTCCGTTTGTGAGTGACTTATTTCACTCAGCATAATGCCCTCCAGATTCATCTACGCTGTGAGTTGTTTCGCAGATTCATCACTGTTCTTTATCGTTGCATAATACCCCATTGTGTGTATGTACCAAAGTTGGTTTACCCATTCATCTGTTGATGGGCATCTAGGTTGTTTCCATCTTTTTGCTATCGTGAACAACACTGCCATGAACATAGGTGTGCATATGTCTATTCATGTGATGGCTCTTATTTCTCTTGGATATATTCCTAGGAGTGGGATTACTGGATCTTATAGTATTTCTATTTCTAGCTTTTTAAGGAAGTGTCACATCTTTTTGCAAAATGGTTGTACCATTTTGCATTCCTACCAGCAGTGCATAAAAGTTCCAATCTCCCCACAGCCTCTCCAGCATTTGTTAATTTCTGTTTTTTGATTTGTGCCAGTAATGCCCGGGGTGAGATGGTGTCTCATTGTGGTTTTGATTTGCATTTCTCTAATGGCTAGTGATCACAAGCATTTCCTCAAGTGTCTGTTGGCTGCTTGAATGTCTTCTTTGGTGAAGTGTCTGTTCACTTCCTTTGCCCATTTTTTAATTGGATTATTTGTCTTTATGTTGTAGAGGTGTTGGATTTTCCTGTAGATTTTAGAGATTAGATCTTTGTCAGATTTGTAAGACCTCAAAATTTTTTATTCTGTAGGTTCTCTTCTTATCTTTTTTGGTGGAGTCTTGACGAGCGTAAGTGTTTAATTTTTAGAAGATCCCAGTTATCTAGCTTATCTTCTGGAGTTTGTGTGTTGACGGTTATGGTTTGTATCATGTTAATGCCGTGCATTAGGGTCTCTAGCATTGATCCTATTTTTTCTTCTATGATCTTTATAGTTTCTGGTTTTATATTTAGGTCTTTGATCCATTTTGAATTAGTTTTTGTTTATGGTGTGAGGTATGGGTCCTATTTCATTTTTTTGCAGATGGACATCCAGTTTTGCCAGCACCATTTGTTAAAAAGACTGTCTTTTCCCCAATTGATTGACTTTGGGCCCTTGTCAAAGATCAAGTGACCGTAGGTGGATGGATTTACATCTGGGTTCTTGATTCTGTTTCATTGGTCAACGTATCTGTCCTTGTACCAGTACCAGGCTGTTTTGACTACCGTAGCCGTAGAGTAGGTTCTGAGGTCAGGTAGTGTGAGTCTTCCTACTTTCTTCTTCTTCTTCAATAATGCTTTACTTATCTGGGCCTCTTCCCTTTCCATATAAAGTTTGCTTTTTCCATCTCTTTAAAGAATGTTGTTGGTATTTGGATTGGGATTGCATGTATTCGTAGATTGCTTTGTGTAGAATTGTCATTTTCACCATGTTGAGTCTACCTATCCATGAGCATGGTATGTTTTTCCTTTTATGTAGATCCCATTGGGTTTCTTGCAGTAGCGGTTTGTAGTTTTCTTTGTATAGGTCTTTTACATCCCTGGTTAGATTATTCCTAAGTACTTTATTTTTTTAGGGGCTATTATAAATGGTATTGTTTTCCTGATTTCCTTTTCATCGTTCTCTTTATTGGTGTATAGGAATCCAACTGATTTTTGTATG
>NW_004444141.1:3513104-3548322 GCF_000243295.1 Trichechus manatus latirostris
TGGTTTGTTGATTTTGTTGATCCTTTCAAAGAACCAACTTTTGGTTTTGTTGATTCTTTCTATTGTTTTTCTATTCTCTATTTCATTTATTTCTGCTCTCATCTTTATTATTTCCTTTCTTCTGGTGGCTATAGGCTTCTTTTGTTGTTATCTTTCTATCTGAGTTGTGTAGCTAATGTTTTGATTTTGTCCATTTCTTCTTTTTTGTTGTGTGCATCTATTGCTATAAATTGACCTCTGAGGACTGCCTTTGCTGTGTTCCATAGGTTTTGGTATGATGTGTTTTCATTCTCATTTGATTCTAGAAATTGTTTGATTCCATCTTTGATTTCTTCTATTACCCAGTGGTTCTTAAGCAGGGTGTTATTTAGTTTCCATGCAATTAAATTTTTTCCTTGCTCTTTCTGTTGTTAATTTCTACTTTGATGGCATTGTGATCAGAGAAGATACTTTGTATTATCTTAATGTTTTGGATTTTGTTGAGGGTTGCTTTGTGGCCTAAGATGTGGTCTATTATAGAGAACATTCCATGTGTGTTGGAAAAGAATGTGTACTTTGCAGCTGTTTGGTGGAGTGTTCTATATATGTCTGTGAGTTCAAGTTTGCTGATTGTGGCCTTTAGATCTTCTGTATCTTTGTTGAGTTTCTTTCTAGACGTTCTGTCCTTTACTGAGAGTGGTGTGTTGAAGTCTATTATAGTGGAACAGTCAATTTCTCTTTTCAGTGCTGTAAAGTTTGTTTTATGTATTTTAGAGCCCTATCATTGGGTGTGTAGATATTTATCATGGTTATGTCTTCATGCTGGATCATCCTTTTAATAATGATGTAGCACCTTTTCTTGTCGTTTATGGTGGATTTTGTTTTAAAGTCTATTTTATCAGAGATTAGTACTGCCATCTTGCCTTCCTCTCCTTTGGAAGTTCTACACCTACACCGTTTATTCCCTCTTTTATTATTCTGACGTTGTTGTCGTTTGTAGATTAACCTCTCAGTTCCCTGTTATAAATCTTTTGGTTTTGGATAGTCCTTGAGAGTTCATTTCCTAGGTTGGTATCTGGCTGGTGTGATCTTGTGTCCTAGATTCAGGCCGTCGTCTGATGTTGTTTGTTCTCAGATGGAAGGACCCCCTTTAATAATTCTTGTAAGTTTGGTTTGGTTTTTACATAGTCCCTTAATTTCTGTTTGTCTGGAAATGTCCTAATTTCACCACCATATTTGAACAAGAGTTTTGCAGGATATATTATTCTTGACTGGAAGTTTTTTTCTTTCAAGGTTTTATATATGTCATCCCACTGCCTTCTTGCTTACATGGTTTCTGCCAAACAATCAGAGCTTAGTCCTATTGGTTCCCCTCTGTATATGGCTTTTCTTTTTCTTTTTTTCTTGAGCCACTCTCAGGATTCTTTCTTTGTCTTTGGTTTTAGCAAGTGTGATTATGATATGCCTTGGTGATTTTCTTCTGGAGTCTATCCTATATGGGGTTTGTTAAGCTTCTTGGATGGTCAGCTTTTCATCCTTCATGATGTTAGGGAAATTTTATGTCAGCAATTGTTCAATGATCCTGTCTGTGTTTTCTGTTGTCTCCCCCTGTTCTGGAACTCTGATCACTTGCAGAGTTTTGTTTTTGATTGTATCCCACATAATTCTCAGGGTTGCTTCTTTTTTCTTTGTTCTTTTTTCTGATTTTTCCTCAAACAGAATTGTATGCACGTGTTTGTCTTCAATTTCACCAGTCTTGTCTTCCATTGTTTAAAACTGATTCCTCAGCCCTTCTATGAGACTGTCTATTTCTGAAATCTTGTTGTTTATCTTTTGGTTTTCTAATTATTGTTTTTGTATGATTTCTAGTTGTGAATTTATTTTAGCATTTTGTTCCTGTATTATTTTCCTGAATTCTTCCATTTTTTTAATCTGTATTTTCCATGAATTTGTCTATTTTTTCCTCATTTTTTGTCTGCTTTTCACTTCAATCCTTGGATAGCTCTGAATATTAGAGATTTGAATTCCCTGTCAGGTAGTTCTAGTGCCTTTTCTTCTACTGAAAGCCATCTGGTATTTTATTTTGGACACCTACTGGAACCATCCTGTCCTTTTTTTTTTTTTTTTATATGTTTTGATATTGTCTGCTGTGTTTGGGACATTCAGTAGCTATTTTCTTCATTTATTGATTGTAGATTTGTTTGTTTCATCCTGCTTTTTTGTTTTATTTGATTATGTCTGACCAACATTGGATAATTTTTTAAAGTAGATTGTCAGCTCTTTCTGCCTAATCTGTCTTAGTCTTGGTTGGGTTTGAACTGCCAACCTTTGGGTTACTAGCCAAGCACTTAACCACTGCACTATCATGGCTCCTTACAGGTAAAGGGGCCAGGATTTTAATACATATTTTGGGGGAACACAATTCAATCCTTAACAATGTGCATTACATATATTAACTTCTTTATTTTTCACAACAACCCTATGAGGAAGGCACTATTATGAGGAAACTGGGCACAGAAAGGTTAAATAATTGTCCCAAGATCATATTTCATAAGACAGAGCCAGGATTAGAAACCAGCTAACAAAGCTTCCTAACCATATCCTGCCTCTCCATGTGTTAAGTAATTGTAATTTCCTGGATTGTGTGCTATATTATTTAGGTTAAAAACTGTATCTCTGTCCTTGCTCTTTCTCCTTACCTTACAATTATCATAAAACATCTTCCCTCAATACCATCACACTTTAGTGCACCACCACAGGCACCACTATTTGACCTTCAAGTTTCTCCTCCATTCCTTTGTTCCTTACTTCTTTCCTTCTTTCCTCTTTCCCTCCCTCCATCCCTTTTTACCTTCTTTCCCTCCTTCATTCCTTTCATAGCCTGAAAGACTCTTTACCTATTATCTTCACTTCTCATCCCCCATTAACTCTGAAACTCATTGATTTATGGTATCATTCTCCAAAACACTCTAGAAATACTGGTCAATTCAAGACCAGTGCCTCATTCTTTGCAAAATCCAAGTGCACATTGTGTATCTTCACCCTTCTTGCTCTCTGCAGAATTTAACACTGTGGACCACACCTTTTTTTCTGGAATTGCTTTATACTTTTTCTTCTGGGACACCACCCTCCCCTGGTTCATCTCTCATGTCTCTCATTTCTCCCTCATTCTTTAATTGTGGATTTTATTGTTAAAGGTAAAATGAGAAGATGACCATAAAGTGCTTAGCACACTACATGCATATCGTAAGTGGGCAGTGAGTAAACCAAACCCACTGCTGCTGAGTCTATTCTGACTCACAGTGACCCAACAGGACAGAGTAGATCTGCCCCATAGGGTTTACAAGGCTGTGATCTTTACAGAAGCAGACTGTGGCTGGTGGATTTGAACCACCGACCTCTGGGCTGGCAACTGAGAACTTAACCACTGTACCACCGGGGCTCCTTTCAATGAGTATAAGTTGTTATTATTATCAGTCAGAATTTCAGGCATTAATCAGAGCTAACCAGGTGATGTGTGGGGGATTGGAGGGTGTGAATTGAAGAGAAGGCAGCACAGACCTAGAAACAGAGGATGAGGGGACAGCCCCCATATTTGGGGTCTGCAGCAAATTTAGCAGTGGTGTGGTATGTTGCTTGGGGTGGGAGATGTGGAGAATGAGGAAAGCAGGAGGCAATGGGCAGCTCATGAAGGACCATGTGTGTTAAGCTAAGGAGTTGGGACCTTGTTCTAGAAGTCATCAGATAGAGGTGTGCTCCTTTTTAACACAGGGAGGGATGTGATGAGACGTGTATGTAGAGGTCAGGGGGAGAGGTGGACGGGGTGGGCATGCAGAGGCAGAGAGACTAGTTAGAGGGTGACTGCATGCAGGTGGAGCCGGCTCTGATGCGGCAGTGGCTGCTTAGATGGGAGGGGGAGAGTAAGGATATAATATCTGGAGACATAAAGGAGGCGGAATCAAGGATTTGGCATGAGGAGTGAGAAGAAAGAGCCTAGTACCGACAGACCCATTCACCAAGATTAGGAATACAGGAGAAAAATCAAATTACAGCGAGGACTAACTTCTCTACCCTGTTTTGTTCTGTTTTCCAGATTTACTTTGATTTCTTTGAGAATCGAAGGCTTTAGGCCTATGGTAACTTGTGTGATTATATTCCTTTTCTTTATCTGTTTAAAAAGAAAAAAAACAGATTCCACGGACAACTAAATTACGGGGTCTTTTGTATTGTAACACAGAGTTTAACGGAGCATCCCTTTTCACGGAAATGTCAAGGGACTTCATGTTTTGAACAAGGTAAGAAGCTTCTCCTGAGGATTAACCAAACAGTTTCTTCTGCTATTGTCTTCTCAGTATATTGAACTATATCCCCTACAGCATCGGCTAAACGTGTAAGCTGTATGTGTAGCGATGGCTGTGATCCCTTGCACTGTGGATATAAAACTCTGGACCACCTTCTGCCCTGTCATGTCCGCTTGACAGAGTTTCACCAGTTTACTGGAGATATAAATCACGCATACTAGATCCAGAGGATATAACGCGACACTCTTCACAGTCACAATCTTATCTCATGTATATAGGGTCATCTTGCAACACCGGGGATGCAGAGGACCCTCTGGCTTTGGCTGTTGAAAGCCTTCCCTGGCAGTGACTGCGGTCCTGAAGGTTATCCCCATGAATAAATGTGATTCTTACAAAAGAGAAAGAGAGATAGAAAATAAAAGCATGAGCTCCTTGTTGGCATTTTCACTACAGAGCTTTAGCTTTGGGCTTCCTTCCAGCGACTGGGAAACAGTGTTTGTGAAACAGCCTCAGGAAAATTGAAGCTGAGATGTATTTCAGCCCTAGGGGGCGTTAAAAGAAAGCGATTTTTCTCTCCCAGTGCCGATAGTCTTACTCGGTTTCTCTCTGAACGGCAGTGAGTGACGCTGTACCAGCCATCTCGTTTCCTCTCACAGCACGGGGTTTAGCCCAGTGACCGCGGACGTGGACCATGGCCTGGCTCGTCCCTAACACTGCGGTTGTCTTCACAACTGAGAGACTGTCTCAGCCCACCGGGACACATGACCGTGCACAGCACTTTGTAAGCTGCCACCTCGCGTGACGCAGTCCTCTCAGTCTTTGGGTGGCAGCGACCTGGCCGTCCCAGAACCCAAGGCCATGCTGGATGTGCCTCCAAAGGCTGTCACTGCACCCTGAGCCTGACCTTGTCATTTGCTCTGTGGTATCTATTTGCCAACTTCCTTGCCAGTCCTCCATAAACTGGGCCAATCTTGTTCACAACTACGTCCCTGGTGCCTTGAAGAGTACCTACCACTGAGTAAGAACCAGTCGCCGCCAAGTCGATTCCGACTCATGTGACCCCACATATGTCAGAGTAGAACTGTGCTTCACAGGGTTTTCAGTGGCTGATTTTTCAAAAGCAGATCACCAGGCCTTTCTTCTGAGGTGCTTCTGGGTAGACTGGAACCTTTCTGTTGGCAGCAGAGTGCACTGTTTGCGCCCCCCAAGGATTGCTACAGTTTAGTGGGGACCTAGCAAACGTGTGACGTGAGGGCCAGGATAAATCCTCCGTCTCTGTCACCTTAGCCCAGCATCTGGCATGTTAACGTGGTCCAGCAAATATTTCACATGAATAAATACATGAATATATATTATTTCACGTGTCTGTCTCCGTACAACAGAACGAAGTTCCGTTTCTTAGGGAAAGGATAAAGAAGGTGATTTATCTCTTTAGAAATGTGAAGGGGAAGTTTTCTCTATGATGTAAATGCTTTAGGTGTTTATAAATGGTCTAAAGAGAAGAGGCATTTTTAATTTTAGCTAATTTTATGTTCACAATGGGCATTATTATTGTGATGATTGTGGTTGTTGTTAGCTGTCATCCCGACGGCCCCCAACCCGTGGTGACCCCGTGCCCAATGAGACAAAACGCTGCCACGTCCTGCACCAGCCCATAATTGGTTGTAGATTAGACGGTTGTGCTCCATAGGGTTTTCAATGGCTGATTTTCAGAAGTAGATGGCCAGGCGTTTCTTCCTAGTCCATCTTAGTCTGGAAGCTCTGTTGAAACCTGTTCATTATCATAGCGGCACACAAGCCTCCACTGACAGATGGGTGGCGGCTGTGCATGAGATGCATTGGTCAGGAAGCAAACCTCAGTCTTGTATATGGAAGGGGAGAATTACAGCATGGTGTATACCACTGGTTCTATCAAATGATATTATCCATATGCTTTACTGGACAATCTGGTATCTCTATAGGTCCATCGCAAGGTTCCACGTGTTGATTAATGACTGTATTTATTTTAATGTAATCAGCTTTACTCTATATCATTGTAAGGAAGATTTAAGGTCAATTACAAAACAGGTATATATAAGATTTATCAAGTAGGAATAAAGAGAGAAAAAACAGGATTCAAGTTCTGTTTCTTATGGAAAGGATAAGACCTATCTGAATCCCACAAAAAGTGAGATCACTCTGGGAAGAGAAAGGAAGGTACACAGAGAACCCGGGGACACTGTTGTGTTAGGTGCCCTCCAGTCGGTTCTAATTCACAGCGATCCTATGTACACAAGAACGAAACACTGCCCAGTCCTGTGCCATCCTCACAATCGTTGTTACGTCGGAGCCCATTGTTGCAGCCACTGTGTCAGTCCATCTCATTGAGCGCCCTCCTATTTTTCACTGACCCTCTACTTTACCAAGCCTGGTGTCCTTCTCCAGGGACTGGTCCCTTCTGATAACATGCCTAAAGTACTTGAGATGAAATCTCACCGTCCTCACTTCCAATGAGCGCTTCGGCTGTACTTCTTTCAAGACAGATTTGTTCATTCTTCTGGCAGTCCATGGTACATTCAATATTCTTCACCACCATCATAATTCAAAGGCATCAATTCTTCGGTTTTCCTAATTCTTTGTCCAGCTTTCACATGCATATGAGGTGATTGAAAATACCATGGCTTGGGTCAGGTACACCTTAGTCCTTAAAATGATATCATTGCTTTTTAACACTTTAAAGAGGTCTTTTGCAGCAGATTTGCCCAATGCAACACGTCGTTTGGTTTCTTGACTGCTCCTTCCATGGGTGTTGATTGTGGATCCAAGTACAATGAAATCCTTGACAACTTCAATATTTTCTCCATTTATCATGATTTTGCTTATTGGTCTAGTTGTGAGGATTTTTGTTTTCTTTATGTTGAGGTGTAATCCATACTGAAGGCTGTAGTCTTTGATTTTCATCAGTGAGTGCTTCAAGTCCTCTTCACTTCAGCAAGCAAGGTTGTGTCATCTGCATATTGCAGGTTGTTAATGAGTCTTCCTCCATTCTTCTTCACATAGTCCAGCTTCTCAGATTATTTGCTCAGCATACAAACTGATTAAGTATGGTGAAAGGAAACAACCCTGACACACATCTGTTCTTATTTTAAACCACGCAGTATCCCCTTGTTCAGTTTGAATAATTGCCTCCTGGTCTATGTATAGCTTCTGCACGAGCACAATTGAGTGTTCTGGAATTCCCATTCTTCGTAATGTTATCCATAATTTGTTATGATCCACGCAGTGGAATGCCTTTCCATAGTCAATAAAATACAAGTAAACAGCTTTCTGATATTCTCTGCTTTCAGCCAAGATCCATCTGGCATCAGCAATGCTATCCCTTGTTCCATGTCCTCTTCTGAATCCAACTTGAATTTCTGGAAGCTCCCTGTCGAAGTACTGCTGCAACCACTTTTGAATTATCTTAAGCAAAATTTTACTTGAGTGTGATATTGATGATATTGTTTGATAATTTACGCATTCTGCTGGATCACCTTTCTTTGGAATAGGCACAAATAAGGATCTCTTCCCGTCGGTTGGCCAGTAAGGACTCCTAATTAGAAAAGAGCTACTTCTCATGGTGACAAGTCTTTACAATGAAGGAAACTAAATGAAGTTTCACATCTCTGCAGAGATCCACTGGCTTATCAACAGTGTAGAAAATTGCACACATATTCCTATTTTTTCATTAATTTTTCATTCTAATACCGTAAATGGCGATGTGTTTACCTGTTAGTAATAGGTTTTTACAAAGTAGGATTTTCAACAACAAACCATTGGATAGATGGGCGCTGTCTGGGCTAAGCAGATAAACCATCCTCCCTCTGTACGTTCGGCAGAGCATCTCAGAGACTCTGTCCTCTCCTTCCATGACTGCGGCGTGCAGGTAAAGACTGCAAAGCAGTTTGCCTTCCTTAAGCTTAATTCGTGTACTAGCCAAGTAGCTTTTGGGTTATTTGTATTTTCTTTGTGTTTTATCATTTTAACAATGGGATGCACCAGACCCCTGCTGCTGGTGAATAATTTGGAATTTCTGACACTAGCAAGAATATTTACTAAGGGTTTTTTTCTAACTATACAACCTTTTATGTACTTTATTGATTTTTAAGTAATATTTCTTTTAATACTTTTAAGCTTTCAAATTTTGAAGTCTAGCACCTGAGACGCTGCTTACAAAAATGTTACGTGTATATACGTGTATGTATAGAATGAAAAATTTATGGTTTTAATATAAATTCAATCAACATAATACATTTTTAACGTATCTGATTTTTAGTACTATAATGCAATTTGTCATTGAGATCTTGAGGCTCCTAGAAATGTTTAGTGATCTGCTTACAGGGTTTTAGCGACAGTAAATCAACAGTATTTATCTTTGAAGTCTCCGAGATGCTGTTACATGACCTGCGTTCACTCTCTTGTTTGGAAGAGCTAGGAGTCAGGCAGATAGTGTTACGATGAGCAAGAGAAGCAAACACAGCCAGCATTATCCACAGGCCTTGAGAAGAGCACCCAAACCCGGCCCTGCCAAAGGACACCCCCTTCCACTGGGGGTGCTAAATGATGTGGAAAAAGCAATGCTGTCCCTTGTTCTACTGAAGTATGAAAATGCACTAATATGCTTCCCCAATGACCCTTGAGGAATTATAATTGGTAAAAGGTGAACCAGAATAGTTCAGTTACATTCTATCCTAATACATTTACCTGTTAACATTTTATTTATTCTAGCATCCTCAGGTACTGCATGCAGGTAAAAGTATGTAACTTGTCTCATCTTGTGTGGAGTTTTCTGTTAGGATACCTAACCTCTTTGAGTATTACTGTGTAGAATCAGAAGGCAGCTGTGTATATTAACACACATATAACACAAGGTGGACCGCATAGTGATTAATACTCTGGGCTCTGGAGTCATACTGGCTAAATGTTACCAGCTGTTTGCCTTGGGAAAGTTCCTAACCACTCTATTCCCATGGTACAGATGAGGAAACTGAAGATACTACTTCCTTGCACATAACTTGTGTGTATTTGTGTGTGTGTGTGTGTTGGGTGGGTTGTAAATGAAGTAATTCAAGAAAAGACTTAGCACAGTTCTTCTCACCTAAAAACGTGTTCAAAAGCTGTCTTTGAGTCAGCCCCTGACTCATGAGGTTCCCATGCACAAAAGAATGACAAGCTGTCAGGTCCTGCACCATCCTCATGATCAGTTGTAGATTAAACTGTTGTACACCATAGGGTTTTCACGGGCTAATTTTCTGAATTAGACGGCCAGGCCTTTATTCCTTAGTCTGGAAGTTCTGCTGAGACCTGTTCAGCATCATAGTAACACCTAAGCCTCCACTGAGAGACGAGTGGTAGCTGTACATGAGCTGTACTTAACTTTTCACATTTCCACACTTATCTTGTTATAAAACAAATAATACTTAATTACTATTTGCAGTTAACCCTGGTAGTGCAATGGTTAAGTGCTTGGCTGCTAACCAAGCATGAAATATCAGTGGTTGGAACCCACCAGCTGCTCCGCTGGAGAAAAGACCTGGCGATCTGCTTCGGTAGGGATTTCAGCCTAGGAAATCCTATAGGGCAGTTCTACTCTGTCACATGGGATCATTAAGAGCTGGAATTGACTCGATGGCACACGGCAACAACATCTACAATTAACAGCTAAAAAGATCTGTATATAGATATCCAGCAGAAATATATTCTGACAGGCTTTCATTATTCCACTTGACATATTCAAGTTATTAGCAATACAGATGAAGAGTAATTAACTCTTTTCACCCTTTACTGTCTTTCTTGTAGCTCTCATCCACATTCAGATTCCAGGTGTCACCATCAGGGGTGTGACTCACAAACCTCTAACTCCTGATTGCTGTTAGCTGCTGTTGAGTCAGCCCCCCAACTCATGGCAATTTCACACACAGCAAGATTGGACTGTTGTGATCCATATGGTTTTCACTGGCTGATTTTCAGAAGTAGATCGCCAGGCCTTTCTTCCTAGTTCATCTTAGTCTGGAAGCTCCACTGAAATCTGTTCAGCATCACAGCAACATCAAGCTTCCGCTGGCAGACAGGTGGTGGCTGTGCATGAGGTGCACTGGCTGGGACTTGAACCTGGGTCTCCAGCATGGACGGTGAGAATTCTACCCCTGAACCACCATTGCCCATATAACTCCAGCTTAGTTAGCTCCATATTTATAGAGCCTGTAGCCTACTTCCACGTACACATCCTACTAGTAGCTCCAACTTCACGTGTTTAAACAGAATTTCTCATCTTCCTCCAACTTCCCTTCCTTAGACTGGTTCTCTCTCCTCATTTCTTATGATGTTAAGGCATAAAACTTTTTAGATACTTTTTTTTTAAATTTCTCTTCTCCTTCCTCCTAGATCAGGTCAGAGTGATATCTGTTTTCCTCAGCAGTGGATTGCTTCCTTTCCACCCTAACATTCCTCCCCTTACACTCCCAGTTCTCTTTGTGGTTCCAATTTCTGTCTACTCACACTGCATTCCAGTTAATAACCTTCAAACACTGCTCTGATTATTCCTCACTCATGTTAAAAAACTTGCAGCTGCTCCCTTTCAAATAAATTCATAACTCCTTATTTCATTTCCACCACCCATCTGTCAGTTTATCATACTGTGGTGGCTTATGTGATGCTGGAAGCTATGCCACCAGTATTTCAAATACCAGCAGGGTCACCCATAGTGGAGAGGATCCAGATTAAGAAACACTAGGAATAAAGGCCTGGTGATCTACTTCTGAAAATTATCCGGTGAAAACCTTATGAATCACAACAGAACATTGTCCAACGCCCTTGCTTTGGACATGTCATCAGAAGGGATCATTCACTGGAGGAGGATATCATGCTTGATAAGAGGACCAGTGAGGGTGAAGGAGACCCTCGGGGAGATGGATTGGTACAACAGGCCCAACAATGGGCTCAAACATATCAAAGATCATAAGAATGATGTAGGACTGGGCAATGTTTTGTTTTATTATACACAAGGTCACCATGAGTTGGAGTCCAGTAGACAGCAGCTCTCTCACTCTCTCTGTCTCATTCAGCGATATCCACAATATACTTCAAATCTATATTTCTAGGCTCTAATGCCTAGAATTTCCATCTTTCTTTTCTTTTGATAGTTTTCAAAGTGCTTTTATATACTATTTGATACTCACAAAAAAATCTGTGAAGTAAGAAATTCAGATAGTATTATGCCTGTGTTTCAAACAAGGAACAGTCCAGAGAAGAAAATTGGATTGGTCAAGATTGTTTGACTAGAAGATAGCAAAACTGTGTCTATAGACAGGTGTCCTGGGAGTTGGGCTGGGCGCTAACCTTTCTCAGAAAATGCATCCTGAGCAAACTGGATTTCCCGCTGCTCCCAAAGTGTCCCGCAGGTTTTCATTCTGGTATAATGTTAGAGTGCTCGGCCTTATCCTCAATTCATGGAAATACTTTCTCTCTCTTAAAACTTATAGCTGAACTCAAAGAGCAGTTTATACAATTACTTTTAATCATACTCTTTTTTTTTTTTTACTGTTTTTAGTCTCCTTTTTACTGTTTCCAATTATTATTGAAATAAATTATTCTCATTTAACCTTTTATGTACTTAGTTTTTTCTTCTAAACAGATTTCAAGCATCTTCAGATCTAGGTCTATGTCTTTGTATTTGTCACACTTTGCACTTAAAAGCAAATCTTTTCTGCATATGTGTGGTATGTGAAATTAGTTTTTTTTTTCATGGTAAAACATTTCATACATACAATTCTATTTTATTTTTCTTTTGTTTTCAAAGGTTTTAATATCTACTTGATTATATCTAGTAACATTACTATGTGGAAAAACTGGTGTAATTTTTTTTCTATTCAGTTACCTCCTGTAATAGTTTAATTTCTTTATCTGGCTGATTTGTAAAACAAATCTGAACTTATTGTCAGCCTTGCTGAAAGAGCTAAAAATCATTAGCTTCACAAAAATTCTTATCTTATGTGGTTTGTATAAGTTTCTTGTGTATTTGCTAAAGCTACCTATTCTCTAGCTATTTATTCTCAGACTACAAAACTGAAACAGCATATTTACCTCTCCAAGTAGGGGGTGTACTAAAAGATCATTTCCAAATACAGAATCTCACGGCAATCAACCAACGAAACGTGTCAGCAGAGGTAGAATAAGGTACATTTCTTATTAAATTAAGTGCTTTATTTCCACTAGTTTTACTGCCTCTATGGTCACATTCATAACTAACTACTAATTAAAAAAACAAACTCATTGCCATCGGGTTGATTCCAACTCACAGTGACCCTACAGAACAGAGTAGAACTACCCCATAAGGTTTCCAAGGAGAGGCTGGTGGATTCGAACTGCCGACCTTTTGGTTAGCAGCCAAGCTCTTATCCACTGCACCACCAGGGCTCCAGTTACTAATATACTGCAAATGTTATTTACAAAAGGAAATTTAAATAGCAATTTGTGCAGATTATTGGCATATTAAGAAATAAATTTCAATAAATTTGTTACCTACTTTATTAATATTATATTTGTTTTAAATGTATATTCAAGAGTGAGCAAAATTAATATCTGCGGAGCACTTTGTGATATCTGATATTTGCATCGGGGTTTGCAGACCTGCCAGAATAGCTCACTGTAAACAAACCTGAAGGGCGGGGTAGGAAGAAAAAGTGCAGGAGTGAGAGCGGGCCATTCTCTGCACATGAGGAATAGGGTCGGGAGAAGTGCGCTTGCTCCCAGGCTTGCCCCTGAGGGAGATCCCAGGGCCACAGACTGGAATCCTGGAGCTGACGCAGAGCCCCACCGCAGTGTCTTCTGCCTGCACGCTGCTGCCTTTTCACTAACAAAGCAGCAGGCCTGGTACATGCCCTGACATGAAAGACTTTCATAAAGTATCACAGGATGAGTGTCATGGATTGACTTGTATCTCCCAAAAATATCTGTCAACTTGGCTAGGCCATGATTCCCAGTATGGTGTGATTGTCCACCATTTTGTCATCTGATGTGATTTTCCTATGTGTTGTAAATCCTCTCTCTATGATGTTAATGAGATCAGATTAGTGGCAGTTATGTTAATGAGGCAGGACTCAATCTACAAAATTAGATTATGCCTTAAGCCAATCTCTTTTGAGATATAAAAGAGAGAAGCAAGCAGAGAAACAGGAGGACCTCATACCACCAAGAAACAAGAGCTGGGAGCATGCGCATTCTTTGGACCCAGGGTCCCTGCACTGAGAAGCTCCTCGACCAGGGGAAGATTGATGACAAGGACCTTCCGCCATAGCCAACAAAGAGAAAAAGACTTCCCCTGGAGCTGGTATCCTGAATTCGGACTTCTAGCCTCCTAGACTGTGAGAGAATAAATTTCTCTTTGTTAAAGCCAACATTTGTGGTATTTTTGTTATAGCAGCACTAGAACTAAGACAATGAATACGCATATTTTTACTTATTATATAATTGCTTCTTGATAATCCGAGTCAAATGAACTCCATGGAAGTGTAAGATTGTGTTTCTTTCAGAAAACCAGAACATTTCTTTAAATCTTAGTAGCCCTAGAAACTAAATTCAGACTGGATATACAAATACGTGTTGAATGGTACTTATTTCTCTTTACTATATATTAAAGTTTCCTGTGAATGTGTCTCTCCCACTTGCTTGTATGATCTCTGACGACAGAGGCTGTTTCACTACCCTTGTACTCTGTGGGATATCCACCGCAGTGCTCACCACATGCCTTTTGCATCATAAGGGCTCATTGGACATCACTGGCTTGCACTGAATCCTTACCTCATCAACGATATTAATTACTCTGTTAATGACTGCAATACATTACTATTCTGAGCAGTAAGAAACTCATTTTTCCTTATCTTGATTTTTAATATTGTAACTCAATCATACTAAATACAGAATGTAACTTTGCTTAGTCACGTTGTTTCCTTATTTGAATCTGGCCATGTCTTCCAACGACAGGATTGTAGCTTGTTGTTGTTATGTGCCATCGAGTTGGTTCCACTCAGAGCAATCCTACGTACCACAGAATGAAGCACTGCCTGGTCCTGCACCATCCTTGTAATTGTTGCTATGCCTGAGTCCATTGTTGCAGCCACTGCGTCAATCCATCTCGTTGAGGGTCTTCCTCTTTTTCACTAAACCTCTACTTTACCAAGCATGACATCCTTCTCCAGGGATTGGTCCCTCCTGATAACATGTACAAAGCATGGGAAATGAGTCTTGCCATCCTTGCTTCTAAGGAGCATCCTGGCTGTACTCCTTCCAAGACAGACTTATTTGTTCTTCTGGCAGTCCGTGGTATAGTCAATATTCTTCACCAAAACCATAATTCAAAAGCATCAATTCTTCTTTGGTCTTCCTTATTCATTGTCCAGCTTTCATATGCATATGAGGTGACTGAAAATACCAAGGCTTGGGTCAGGCCCACCTTAGTCCTTAAAGTGACATCCTTGCTTCTTAACACTTTAAAGAGGTCTTTTGCAGCAGATTTGCCCAATGCAATATGTCATTTGATTTCTTGACTGCTGTTTCCATGGGCACTGACTGTGGATCCAAGTAAAATGAAATCCTTGACAATTTCAATCTTTACTCTGTTTATCAAGATGTTGCTTATTGGTTTAGTTGTGAGGATTTTTGTTTTCTTTCTGTTGAGGTGTAATCTACACTGAAGGCTGTAGTCTTTGATCTTTATCAGTAAATGCTTCAAGTTCTCTTCACTTTCAGGAAGCAAGGTTTTGTCATCTGCCTATCGCAGTTGTTAATGAATCTTCCTCCAATCATGATGTTATGTTCTTCTTCACATAGTCCAGCTTCTGGGATTATTTGCTCAGCATACAGATTGAATAAGTACGGTAAAAGGACACAACCTGACACACACCTTTCCTAACTTTAAACCACAATATATCCCCTTGTTCTGTTTGCCAGATTGCCTCTTGGTCTATGTACAGGTTCCTCATAAGCACAATTAAGTGTTCTGGAATTCCCATTCTTCACAATGTTATCCATAATTTGTTATGATCCACACAGTTGAATGCCTTTGCATAGTCAATAAAACACAGGTAAACATCTTTCTGGTATTCTCTGCTTTTAGCCAAGATCCATCTGACATCAAAAATGATATCCCTCATTCCACGTCCTCAGCTGAATCCGGCTTGAATTTCTTGTAGTTCCTTGTCAATGTACTGCTGCAACTGCTTTTGAATTATCTTCAGCAAAACTTTACTTGTGTGTGACATTAATGACACGTTTTGATAATTTCCACCTTCTGTTGGACATCTTTCTTTGGAATGGGCACAAATATGGATCTCTTCCATTCGGTTGGTCAGGTAGGTGTCTTCCAAATTTTTCAGCATAGAGGAGTAAGCACTTCCAGCATTGCATCCATTGGTTGAAACATCTCTGTTGGTATTCCGTCAATTCCTGGAGCCTTGTTTTTCGCCAGTGCCTTCAGTGCAGCTTGGACTTCTTCCTTCAGTACCATAGGTTCTTGATCATATGTTACCTCCTGAAATGGCTGAATGTCAAACAATTCTTTTTGGTACAGTGACTCTTTGTATTCTTTCCACCTTCTTTTGATGCTTCCTGCATCGTTCAATATTTTGCCCATAAACCAAAACCAAACCTGTTGCTGTCAAGTCAGTTCTGAGTCATAGCGACCCTATAGGGCAGAGGAGAACAGCCCTCATAGGGTTTCCAAGGAGCAGATGGTGGATGCAAACTGTCGACCTTTGGGTTAGCAGCCAAACTCTTAACCACTGTGCCACCAGAGCTTCATCTTGTCCACAGAATCCTTCAACATCGCAACGCGAGGCTTGAATTTTTTCTTCTGTTCTTTTCAGCTTGAGACATACTGAGTGTGCTCTTCCCTTTTGGTTTTTTAACTCCAGGTCTTTGCACATTTCATTATAATACTTTACTTTGTCTTCTCGAGCCACTCTTTGAAATCTTCTCTTCAGCTCTTTGACTTCATTATTTCTTCCATTCACTTTAGCTACTCTGTGTTCAGGAGCAAGTTTCACAGTCACTTCTGACATCCATTTTGGTCTATTCTTTGTAGTTTACTTGAATGCAAATAATTGTATTCAAAGAGAAAAGGATGATGACCAGGTCTTTCAGCTCAGCATAAATAAATAAAAAATATTTTACTCACATACCGTAACATGACGTATTTTTCTAGCTCTAGAAATGATTTCTTCTCTAAGGCACTCCTGCTGTTGAGGAAGCGTTTCTGATGCCAGCAAGCTTTTACAAGGCACTGAACAGAGCTGCATTTACCATAGGGCTCACCACGCTGCCTTCTGCATGGCCCTGGCTCATATTTTCAATGGTAGTTTTTCCAGGGTGGTTGAAGAAGCTAGCCACTTTAGAGCTAAAACTCCTGCAGGTTGTCACACAAAAGCAGAAAATGGATTCAGCTTGAATGTTCCTTAATTAACCTCCAAAAAGACTGACAGCAAAGATTAGCAGAACAGTGTTCACACTGACTTAATACTCTTCCTAATGAACCGATCTTGTATTAAATTGTGACCTTTCCTGAAGTGCTGAGGACTAAAGATATAATGTGGGTGTTTAGCGCATCTGCACAAAATGAGAGCATTAATCTGAGTTTCAGCTGTGTTTCAAATGTGTAAATCTCTTCTAAACAGTGAAATTTTAGCTGTCTCTTAAAGATGCAGCACAAATTTTATAAGGACATATTCCTGAACTTCTTGTGGTGCAAACAATTAATGCCCTTGGCTACTAACCAAAGGGTTGGAGGTTCGAGGTCACCTAGAGGCACCTTGGAAGAAAGGCCCGGTGATCTACTTCTGAAAGATCAGTCATTGAGAACCCTACAGAGCACAGTTCTACTCTGGGACACATGGTTCTCTATGAGTTGGAATCAGCTTGGTAGCAAGTGGTACCGTTCAGAGTCAGCACTGAGAAAGCCTTTGGCTCCACCTGAGATTTCCAGACATTTGCACCTAAGAAAGGCCACTATTGGTTTAGGGCTTGGTCTTCCACTTTGCAGGCATAAAAACTTCATTTTAGAATTTCTTCCAGGCATAATCTAGCTTTGGAGAAACAGTCCACTTTTTAAAATTGAGATTGCCCTAAGTTACAAAGTTACAAAAAGATTTATTTATTTTTGGTCAGGAAATAGTTGATTGGCTGATTCCTCATCTGGTGTACCCATTACTACAGACAAGGACACAGCAGTCAGAGAAAAAAATGTTGGAAAGCTGGGCTGAGTATTTCATCCACATTGTGTGACAGCTGGACCATTTTCCTGCTTCAACTGCATAACTTTCAGTGACTGAAAATTGGCAACCCTCAAAAACTGTATCTCGTGCTTGACCAATTGTCAATCCACATTTGCTGAAAAATGAATAAAAATTTATTAAATTTCAATGCAACATTATCCAGAGATTCCATCTCATGATTTACTCCAACCAAGAAATCTTTTAAGGAACAAATTTCTTCTTCCCTAAACTTGTGCTGTATATTGTCTAGATCAAAATTTTGAGTGTGAATTTACTTAAAACAGAGGACAACACTGTATTTGTTTATACTTGATCATTTTGGGGGAGTGTTTTTCTGTTCTGGTGTGTGTGCACTGTGCAATTGCCTTGTCTTTCACTATATTGAAAAGCTTCCTGTGAGCAGGTATGGTTGGTCTCTTTGTTTTGTGTTATTTTTGGAAACCTTGCTATAGTGCTTCCCACATCATAGGCCCTCAGTAAAATGCGAATGATAAAAATAAAAAAATAAATAAAGATCCCAAACCAAAGTGTTGTGCCTGAATGCAGGAAGAATAACTCTTTACAGTAGCAAATACACAGCAGAGACATTTGACTTAATGAATCAAAGAGGAAGACATTTTTATTTTCTTATTTCTCTTTGTGTTATTTGTGTGGAGAAGTACACAGCAGAGGTAATTAAGTGACTCTCAGAAGACCAGCAAAAAGGATCCATTAAGGTCAGCTATGACAATTCAGGGGCCCTGGCAGTGCAGTAAAGAGCTCATCTGCTAACCAAAAGGTCAGCAGTTCAAATCCACAAGGCACTCCTAGGAAACCCTAGTGGGTAGTTTACTCCATCCTGTAGGGTCACCATGAGTTGGAATGAACTCTATGGCAAGGGTTTTTGTTTTTTGTTTTTTCTGTTTATGGCAGTTCTACTCTGTCACATGGGGTCCCTAGGAGTCCAAATATACTCGACGGCATCTGACAGCAACAAAAAAAATAACATGTTGAGGAGTCCCTGGGTGGTATAAACAGTTAACACACTCGCGTGCTAATTGAAAGGTTGGCAGGTCAAGTCCACCCAAAGGCATCTTGGAAGAAAGGCCTTGAGATTTACTTCCAAAAAAGCGGCCACTGAAAACCTGTGGAGCACAGTTGTACTTTGACACACACGGGGTGACTGTGAGTCAGAGTTGACTCCACGGCCACTGTTTTTTGCAGCATGTTGAGGAGAGGGTGAGTGACGTGGGGGAGGGCTGCACTCTCTCACCTGAAGAGAGTTCCTGGCTCTGAAAGTCAGACAATGGTTAGGCTAGAGACGAGCCAGATGAGACAAACGTGGTGTTTTTGTTCTTCTGCATTCACTCCTCACGTATCTGCAGTTTCAGAGACAGCGGCCATGGTAAGGAAAGGGTGACTAATCAAAATAAAATGTGAGGCAAATTTAAAGTAGAAAATTCACTGTGTAGACATGGAATTGCTTGACTCCCTCACTTCGCTCTTCCGCAGTCCTCCTCGAGCCTGTCCACTTAGGCACACACGAAAGCAGCTAGGACAAGGGAGACTTTCACATGCTTAACATTAAAACATATATTTGTTAAGGTGTTGTTTGTGGAAGCACTGAGGCTGTTTAATTTGTTGATTTAAAGTTTCATTTGTTTCCTTTATTCTCTTTGTTTAATCTCAGCCCTTCGCAATCCTTGATGATAAAAGAGAAGTAAGCTGTTTCAGGCACTATCCAGTTTTCCCTTCCTTGCCAAGTGTTCCTGTCTTTTTCACATGGGAACTCGGTCTACAGTGGTCTTCCCTGCGCCCACTGACACTTGGACTACGAGGTGCTGTCTATGTGAAGAACACATTGTGGAAAACAAGAAAACTGGAATACGTAAAATAAGGCTTTACATAACCTGGTTTTTGCCTGACCTGGTTATCTGTCAACATAAAAGAAGAAAAGCCAGGCTTTTCCCAGTCCGTATCAGATAACTATATCACAGAGGTCATATCCAGCAGTTGAACTCACAAGAGCAACTTATCTTACATAGGGGAAAACGTTTGGATGACTTATCTGTCTCAGCCATGTATCTCTGAAATGAGAACCCTCAATCCAAGTGGCAGTCTGGTATTATAAAAGAGTAGCCCAGAAGCACTACTACATAGGACAGTGCTAGACACACAGCATTCTAACTAAATAAAAGTTTTCATAATAAATTACAATGGCAATATTGTGAAGTGGGTATTCTAAAACCTTCCCATCATAAACACTTATAAATGCTGAATAAAATATAATAAACATTCTTTTAAACGTAGGGATATCTCCAAGGAAACAGAATAAAGCAGAGAAACCAAAAGCAAAGTGCTTGGCAAATGAGCTAATGCTGTGGTTCCCCAGAGTGGGTTGCATTTGATGATGCCCGTGCAGGACAAGCAGAAATAAGGAGAAGCAGAACTAAGACCCTAGCATAAAGCCTGGGCCCTAGAAGTGAAGTGTGAGCTAGAATAAAATTCATCCTCTGATTTCTCTTGTTTTTGTTTCTGTCTGGGCACTGGAAGGGAAAAAGGTTTCTATTGGGTTGTCTAACATGTAGATTTGGGGTTCTAATTGATACTATCTATTTGGTATTGGAACTCCCCAAATAAAAATACAATTAACATAAAAATTGGACCTGGCAATTTTAAGTGTAAAACTTCTCCGAGGCGGCAATCCTTCAACCCAGTCTTTCCACACGTAACATCCCACTGCAAATGAGTTCATACTTCAAAACTGCTAAGCACAAGGAAATACTATACCAAGTCCAGTAAGAAGCAGCTAAAGCAATATACAGGAGATTCGGACATTTGAAGATTTTCAATAATAGAACTGTACAATAAATATGATAAAATAAATGTTTAATTACTAAATATGTAAAAGAAGATCTAAATGTCAGAAAACAATAAGGCAAAACAGGAAGGAAAAGAAAAACATGCAAAAAGTCTACACAGAACTGCTCAAAATGAAGAATATAGTTATTGAAATTAACAAAAAATCATTGGATAGGTTAAATAGCAAATTAGACATAGTTACAGAGGTAAGTAGTCAACTGGTAGATTTGAGCTAAGAATAGAAATTAATGAAGTAGAAAATGAAAGTAATAGAAATTACCAAAAGAAAAACCAGAAGAGAAAGCCAAAATAATAATAAAATAGAAAAACTCCTGGAAAGATAGACTGAGAGAGAAAAGGAGAGAAAGCAGACAAATAAGCATTATTAGGAATAAAAAAGGAACATAAATAAAAGTACCATAGACACTTCAAAATCTTGAGAAGAGTTAAACAAATTTATGTCATTAATTTGAAAATATAGATGAGATGGATAATTAGGGAAAACAAAACTTACTAAAACTGACTTAAGAAGAAGTAGAAAATATAAATATACCTAATATATACCTATGTAAATACAGTCATACGTCACATATTGTCCATTCAAGCAATGCACAACTGGTGCACAATGTGGTCCAGTGTGTCCTCCAGGGGATGCCCACAGCCCGACTTGGCAGTGAGCCCACCTGCCAACCCCACCAGCTTCTGTGATCCCACCTGCTCCAGGTGCTCCAGTTACTGGGAAGAGTGGGTGCCCAATCTTGTTTCTGAGCACCCAAGGTGGGCAGGCATTATGAGGCCTGGCCAGAGTTTGGCCACCAAGACCACTCCCCTGCTGCCCGGCCCATGACCAGAGCCTCCCTGCTGTGACCTTCATGGGGCTGCAGGGTCACACACCAGGAGGACCCAGCTGAGCACTCATCTATGGCATCTGCAGCAGGAGCTGCTTGGGCCACTTGCTGCACAGCAGCCCCTGGGCCTGTGTGCCTGGGAGCCTCAGGCCCCACAGACTCAGGTGCTGGCACAATGTCCAAATCACATAATGTCCCATTTTACAGAATGTATTGTAGACATTAAGTGATGAATGACTGTATACTTAGTAAATCACTAGGCAGAAATTGAGCTATATAAAAAACCCGGGCCTGGAGCGGGGGGCCAAGATGGTGGAATAATCAGATGCTTCATGTTGTCCCTCTTACAACAAAGACAAAACAAGTGAATCAGATATATATGACAATCTAGGAACCCTAAGCATTAAAGACAAAGCTGAAGAACTGGACTGAGCAACAGGTGGAAGGAGAAACAATTCAAAAACAGCAGAAACAGGGAATTATAGATCACTAGATCGCTGGTGTCCTCCTAGCTGGGTCTGCACAGTGCAGACATACTGAGGCAAGCAGCAGCATCCCACTCCAACTGAAACCCACCACATCTGGTGCAGCTAAGCAACAACGACTCTGCCCACACCTCCAGAACCAAACAGGGGTGACAACAGAGCTGAAAAAGTTAAGTGCAAGTTCCCAACATACCACACACATCATACCCCTTCCCCCACCAGAGCTCCACAGCCAAGGAGCACTCCTTCTCCTCATCTATCCCCCTTCCCACTCTGACACCAGTCCAGCAGCATTAAACACTGCCACACACTCTAAACCAGGAACTCATGCCCCAGTCCAGAGGCACCCCATCCTTCGCCAAGCCCCTGGCATAGGGAGTACAAGGACTTGCAGTGTCTTCATCCCCCGCCGATAATCTGCACCAGCGCCTTGCTGCCGACCTGTCATGGCATGCCCTCATTAGGACATTGATGGAGTTGAGACAAAGATTTTAATGCAGCACTACAGGCGGGTGGGTGGACCAATGGAAATTCCTCCCCCAATGTTAAAGAGGCCTAAACAAGTCAGTCCTATTCACCCCATTTGGGAGGTATTTAATGATGGGAATTCCCACCTGGGACCACTTGAAGCAGAGGCTCAGCTAGTTGATCAAGATAAGAATTGATGAGGGGGTCAGGGTCTTCTGGTCCAGTCCCCAGCAGGGGACCCAAGGCCATATGCAAATGTGTGAGTGAAATGGCCTGGGAGTGAGGAAGAGACCTTCTTGGGGCTCCTGGACACAGGAACCCAATGTACTGTAATCCCAAAACCTGTCAATAAAATCTCTACAGGGCCTAAGGTTAGACTGGGGGGGACATGGGGATGCAACAGTTGCTGAGACTAAGGTGAAAGTTTGGATGAGAACTGGAAGATTTACACAGATCTTGTATGAAGTAGTTGCATCTCCCTTACCTGAATGTATGACTGATATGGATATTATGTCTAATTGGGGAACACTCCCTCTACCTGATATTGTAAAACTGAAGGCATGTGTAAGTCTGCCCTTAGGCCAGTATTGATTGGACATGCTAAATGAGAACCTTTAGAATTGCCCAAACCCACTCAGGTTCTTAATTTGAAACAGTATAGGATATCTGGTGGACAAAAGGAGATTACTGCTTTGATTAAAGTGATGCTAAAGGCTAGAGTATTGATGCCAGCAAATTCTCAGTAAAATAGCCTGTATGATCCATGAAAAAAGGCAGATGCTCATGGAGGCTGACAGTAGACTATCGAGGCCTAAATAAAATAGTGCCACCTGTGGCTTCAGCTGTTCTAGACATGATATCAATTGTGCAGAAAATACAGCAGACTAAAGGTGACTGGTAATCAGTGATTGATCTTGCAAATGCCTTTTTCTCCATACCAATCCAGGAAGAGAGTCAGCCGAAGTTTGTTTTCATGTGGGAATGATCTCAACTTACTTTCACTGCGTTGCCACAGGGTTACCCAAATTTACTAGTTTACTGTCATAGTTTGGTTAGAAGAGACTTGGACTTGGTGAGGATCTCAAGTATAATGATAAATTATGTTAATATAAAACACCAAAAACAGGCTAAGGCTGATTTGAATACAGTGGTGGCCCACATGACCAAGAGAGGCTGGTTAAACAATTCAGCAAAAATTCAGGGCCCTGCCCAAATGGGGAAACTCCTGGGAATAAGTTGAGCAGGAGCCACCTGTGACACTCTGCAGGCTATTAAGAATAAGTTGTTGTCACTACCTACCCCCAAGACTAAGCAAGAGGCCCAACGTTTGTTTGGTTTATTTGGATTTTGGAGAATGCATATTCCACTTCTGGGAATATTGTTGGCTCCCATCCATAAAACTACTCGGGAGAAAACTACATTTGAATGGGGGCCAGAGAAACATCAGGCTATATCTGAATTACAAAAAGTGGTCTCACTCTCCCTGCCTTTAGGCCCTTATGATCCACATTCAGACATGGCTTTGGAGGTGTCAGCCACACGTGCTTATGCAGACTGGAGCTCATGGCAAAAACTTGAGAATATCACCTGTCTTAGTTATCAAGTGCTACTATAACAGAAATACCACAAGTGGATGCCTTCAATAAACAGAAGTTTATTCTCTCACAGTCTATCTAGTAGGCTAGAAGTCCGAATTCAGGATGTCAGCTTCAGGGGAAGGCTTTCTCTCTCTGTTGGCTCTGGAGGAAGGTCCTTGTCATCAATATTCCTCTGATAAAGGAGCCTCTCAGTGCAGGAATCTTGGGTCCAAAGGACATGCTCTGCTCTCAGTGTTGCTTTCTTGGTGGTATGAGGTCCCCAAGTCTCTCTACTAGCTTGTCTCTTTTATATCTCAAAAGAGATTGACTTAAGACACAACCTTATCTTGTAGATTGAGTTCTGACTGATTAATATAACTGCTGCTAATCCCACCTCATTAACATCATAGAGGTAGGATTTACAACTCATAGGAAAATCATATAAGATGACAAAATGATGGACAATCACACATTGCTGGGAATCACGGACTAGCCAAGTTGACACACATTTTGGGGGGACACAATTCAATCCATAACACCCCTACAGTGACCACTGGGATTCAGGACTAGAAAGTTTCCAGGTGCTGCAGCACGATACATATCATCTGAAAGGCAATTACTTCCTGCTATCAGGCACTGATTGAGACTGTCTCAATGACAGAAGGACATAAAATCATTATGAGACCTGAAATACCTACAATATCTTGGGTTATGTCAGAGAAACACTCTAATAAGGAAGGCAGTGCCCAAAATAATAAAATGGAAATGGTTCATACAAAAACAAGCTAATGAAGGAATGCAAGGCGGTACCCACCGTATCCATGAGCAGGTAGTCTCTTTTCCCATAGGTCCTACCCTAGAACCACCTGAGAAGCTGCCAGAGCCCATTGCTACATGGACAGTGCCTATGAACAACTTTCTGCTGACCAGCAGAAGGCTGCATGGTTCATGGATGGCAGTTCCAGGGTATATGGACAACATGTGAAGTGGAAAGCTGTTACATTAAGACCAGGTGGAAAGACTCTGATTGAAGAAGGTAAGAACAGGTTAACTCAATGGGCTGAACTGCATGCTGTCTTCCTAGCCATGATGGAAGAACTACACAACAGTGACAGCCCATATCTTTGGATTTTTACCAATTCACAGGCAGTGACCAACAGTCTGGCTATGTGGTCAGGCAAACAGGCAATGGAAAATTTTTACTATTAAGGGGTCACTCGTGTAGGGAATGAACCTATGGAAAACACTCTGGGAACTCAGAGGGTGCATCAGAGTAGGACATGTCAACGCCCATCAGAAAAACTCCCTTCCTGGATCAGAAGGTGATTGGAATCAGCAAGTGGAACTGTTAGTACACTCACTTGAGGTGGCCAATTACTCCATGGAATGAGTGGGCATGGGGGTGCTGCAGCAATGCAGAGATGGGCTGAATTTAGATACATCCCTCTTGCACCCTCTGAGGCACAAAATGCCAATAAGGACTACTTTGTCTGCCAGCAAGAAAGACAGAGGTTGCAGATGGCTATGGGGCAGATTCCCTGGTAGGGGGAAGGTCCTGCACATAGCTGGCAAGTTGATTATATTGGACCAATGATGCTGGTGGCTCCAGGTGGCTACAAACGGGTTCTTATAGGAATAAATACTTACTCTGGACGAGGTTTTGCATATCCCGTGACATGCAAATGCCAAAAACACCATTAACGGATTGGAACAAAAGATATCGTACCAATTTGGGCCACCAAGTTATATTTCATCGTACTAAGGAACATACTTTACAGCCCACAGGGTGCAGCAATGGGCCAAGAAACATCATATTTAATGGACATACCAGGTTGCATACCACCTTCAGAGTAATGGTTTGATAGAGAATTGGAATTGGCAACTGAAACATTTCCTATCTAAAAGGGAGATAAAGTCATGAAGGGTGTTTCACGCACCTTCACGAGTGTGTGTTCACACTCAACGTGAGGGGTTCAAAGGGAAGATCAACCACTGGACAGATTCCTACACTTCGCTGGTGCTACTGTACAATTCTCCCCACCTCACCTAAAATCGCTTTTTTCCTGCCAGATGCTGTGGTTCCAGGACCAGGGATGCAGCTGTGGGTGCTGGAAACAGGGGTGATCCTTAAGCAAGAGATGGTAACTATACCCCTGAACATGTACACCAGAATTCCTAAGGGCCTGATGGGATGGATTGTACCTTCTCCCCATCTAGAAAAATTAGGGTTGGCTGTGAATACTGCTGTACTGCCTAGTGGTTGAGATAGCCCACTTGTGTTGTACCTACCCAACATGAATGGGAGTGACTGAGCGGGAAGCACTTGGGAGACTGGTCTTACTACAAAATACATAAAACGAACTCTAACAGCATTGGAAAGGGAAATAGACAGTTCCACAGTAATAGTAGGAGACTTCAACACACCAATTTCAGTGAAGGAGAGAACATCTAGAAACTAAGTAAAGATACAGATGATCTAACTACCACAATCAACCAACTAGACCTCATAGACATATATAGAACACTTGGAAACTGTACCTTCTTTTCCAACACACATGGAACATTCTCCAGAATAGACCAGTTTGGATAAACAAATTATGGTACATAGCACAATGGAATATTACCCAACAACAAAGAACAATGATAAATCTGCGAAACATCTCACAACACAGATGAATCTGGAGGGCATTAGGCTGAGTGAAATAAGTCAATCACAAAAGGACAAATACTGTATGAGACCACTATTATAAAAACCAAGGAAAGGTTTACACACAGAAAAAAAACATTATTTGATGGTTATGAGGGTGGGGAGGGAGGGGGACGAGAAATCACTAGATAGTAGAAAAGTGTCAAATTTGGCTAAGGGAAGGACAACACACAAAATAGGGGAAGTCAGCACAACTTGACCAAGGCAAAGTCATAGACTTCCTAGACACATCCAAACACCTTGAGGGACTGAGTTGCTGGGGCTGAGGCTGGGAACCATAGTCTCGGGAGACATCTAGGTCAATTGGCATAATGTAGTTCATAAAGAAAATGTTCTACATCCCACTTTGGTGAGTAGGGTTTGGGGTCTTAAAAGCTTGCGAGTTGCCATCTGAGGTACATCTACTGGTCCTATTTCGTCCAGAGCAAAGGAGAATAAAAAAAAAATCAAAGACCCAAGAGGACTAAACGACCACATGAACCAAGGACTCCATCCGTCTGAGGCCAGAATAACTAGATGGTGCCTGGCTACCACCAAAGACTGCTCCGACAGGGATCACAATAGAGAGTCCCAGGCAGAATAGGAGAAAAATGTAGAACAGAATTGAAATTCACAAAAAAAGACCAGACTTACTGGTCTGACAGAGACTGGAGGAACCCCTGAGACTATGGCCTCTGGACACTCTGCTAACTCAGAACTGAAACCACTCCTGAAGCTGGCTTTTCAGGCAAAGATTAGACAGGCCTATACCCACACATGAGGAATGTGCTTCTTAGTTCAATCAAGTATATGGGACCAAATGGGCAGCTCCTGCCCAAAAGTAAGACAAGAAGGTAAGAAGGGAATAGGAAAACTGGATGCATGGACACACGGAACCTGGGATGGAAACGGGGAGGGTGCTGTCACACTGTGGGGATTGCAACCAATGTCATAAAACATTATGTGTATAAATTTTTAAGTGAAAAATTGAGCTGTAAACTTTCACCTAAAGCAAAATATAATTAAAAAACAAAACAAAACAAAAAAATCCAGGCCTGGGTGGTTTTGTAGTTTTAATAAACCTCCAATAACAAATCACTTCATTCTTATTTAAAAATTTCTAAGGGGAAAAAAAAGACGATAGCATCCCAATTCATTTAATGAGGCTAGTGTAACTGATTCTAAGAACTGACAAATATCTAATGGGGCAGACAAATATCTAATGGGGCGGACAACTTAAAGCTCCATCTCACTTACAAATACAAAACAGTACTACATGAAAGAGTCTCAAATTTAACCAAGACATTTATAACAAATATGCCATGATCAAGTAAGCTTATTCAAACGTTTAAGGATGAGTGGCACAAATGGTTTGCACTCAGTGACTAACCTAAAGGTTGGTGGTTCAAAGTCACCCAGCTGCCCTGTGGAAGAAAGGCCTGGCAATCTGCTTCCATAAAGAGTACAGACAAGAAAACCCTATAGGGCAGTTCTACTCCGACACACATGGAGTTGCATAGGTCAGAATCAACTTGACAGCAACAGGTTCTTTAACGCTAGTAAATCTGAAAACGCAATTCACTACCTTAGCAGATTAAAGGAAAAGGGCCGTAAGGCCTTTTCAACAGATGTAAAACTGTTTTTATAAATATAACACTTAATTATTGACAAAAACTTTTCCAAAGTAGGTATTTTCTTAACCTGATAAAATGTTACCAGCATTCTACAGCATACACTATTCTAAATGGTGAGGCATTACAAATAGTTCCTTCGAAGTCAGAAAAAACACAAGGATGCCTACTATAATGCCAATTGATCTATTCAACATTATATAAATGTCCTCTACAGTATAGTAAGACAAGGAAAAAAAAGCAATAAAAGATGTAAGAATTCTCAATGAAGAAAAAAACAAAAGCAAAAAAACCTATGATGGATGTAAGAGCAATGACTGAGCAATGACTGAGCAGGTCCCAGAGACTGCAGGTCACTAACGTCAATTTCGTAAAGGTGTGCCATCAGATAGATTAATCAGCACCGACTGAGGGTATGTTTCGCTGAAGAAGTACTTTAAATCTTCGTTTAGCCAGATGAATAGTCTCTGAAGTACTTCAGCCACGCGTTGTTGTTTTAGGTGCCGTCAAGTCGATTCTGACTCACAGCGACCCTACAGGACAGAGAACTGCCCGATAGGGTTTCCGAGGTGGATTCAAACTGCCGACCTTTGGGTTAGCATCTGGTTAGCAGCTGAGCTCTTAGCCACTACAACACCAGGGCTCCACATTCAGCCATGTAGTACTTGGTATTATCTGAGGAGCTAATGTATCCTGTTACCCAGATGATATGAGGAAAGTCAACTTTTTAGTTTAAATATTAGAAGCCATACTGTGCTTTTTAAAGCCAAGGTTGTGAAATAAAAGCATTCAGTTTTTCAACCATAAATGCTGTTGATCAATGCCTCACACACATTCTAATTCGTAATCTTTAAAGACAGAAGCAAAGTGTTCTAAGCACCAGACTCTCAATGCAAAGTGCTTGAGCAGGCTGACAAAGCACTCTTTTCTTAACTTAGTTGGCTAGAAAAATACCCTTCCATGCTGCATGTAAATATTTTTTAAGGTTGGCTATGAGTAGCCCTGGTTGGCACAGTGGTTAAGAGTTCGGCTGCTAACCAAAAGGTTGGCAGTTCAAATCCACCAGCTGCTCCTTGGAAACCCTATGGGACAGTTCTACTCTGTCCTACAGGGTCTCTATGAGCTGGAATTGATTCCACAGCAATGGGTTTGGTTTGGTTTTTGGTATGAGTAGGACTAGAAAGTATGACTGAGGAAAAATGTGATACCTTGCTCCTAGACATAAAAGCCTTCTTTTTAACGTCAACTGGCTATTCCCTCCTCACAAACAGGATAGTTTTATGCCCTGCAGTTTTCACAAAGGGCCCTTAACTCTTCTCTGGTGTGGCCTGACCATGGGGGAGATGGGAAGGGAAGGTCTGGGAAGTGATGACCGATACAGGCACAGAAAGACAACGCCTTCAAACATCTGGACCGCAGAGCAGGCAAGCGATTGATCAGCTCGATTACAGAGCTCCCACAAAGTTCTGAAAGGAGGGACAGTGTTTTCTCTGATCCTCAGTCAGCAGGACAAGATACCTGGAGTCTAAATGTCACATCTTAAAGATTTCTCTTTAGCTTCGTTGTGGAGACTGCAAGAAGGAAGAGAAAAAGAAACCAGACTTAGGTAGCTGTACGACCAATGAATATTTTTACATGGAAGGCATGAAGCAGGGCCATGTGAATTGGAAAATAATTTTAAAAGCCTGTATGACTAAGATCAAATTTATTTAAATAGTCTTTCTTTAGTAATGCATTTTAATATGGCTAATTCAGTCAGAGTCTTCATTATGGTATATGAATAGCATATAAAATTGAGATTTAAAAATAGCCTGCTTACATTTAATGAATGTATTTTAATAAAATTATATTCATAAAAAGAACTGAGTTGTTAAGCTGAAAATTGAAATCTTCAGACCCATGATGTGAAAAGGTCTCTACTTTTTGGCCCTAAAGAATTTAGTTGAAGGAGCTGCAGGGAGTCTCTGCAACTGTTCTGAAGGTTTCAGTTAACTTAACTTTTACAATCAATGTCACTGTTAAATTCTTTGCTGAGACTGAAGATCAAACCAATCTAACGCTGACCTGCAGGGTTTTAGCTTTTGCAGAGGCCACCTAATAGGCAGCAGAGACCTGGCCACATCCTGGACCTGGGTACAGTGGCCAAGTGGGCCAAACCACTTTCTGCCGAGCTGACTCCAACTCATGGCGACCCCATGTGTGTCAGAGTAGAACTGCGATCCAAAGGATTTCAAAGGCTGATTTTTTGGAAATACATCTCCAGGCCTTAATTCTGAGGTGCCTCTAGGTGGACTTAAACCTCTCACCTTTCAGTTAGCAGCCGAGCACTACTGTTTGCATCATTGAGGGACCCAAATCTTAGTTACATGCTTACATTTCTGGATATCTATTACCCAGTATTGAGCACTGGATTTCTAGTATCGGGAAAGGTAAGGTAACACTAGGCAACATCTAGTTACTTTGGTCACTCGGTATATGGTATGTATCCCATTTAATCTTCATTAGCATCATCACTGTTTAACAGCCATCAGCAAGCTCTCTAGAGTTGTCCTAGATGAAGAGCCCACACATGAGAGAACCAGAATTTAATAGTCAGACGCCATGGTGTGAAGTATAAAGCGCACTTTGACTCTGGGGACTCAGGCAGCCTTTCATGTCATAAAACAAAAAACAAACAAACACAGTTGCCATTGAGTCGATTCTGACCCTTGCTGACCCCATGTGTGTCAGAGGAGAACAGTGCTCTGCACAGTTGTCAATGGCTGTAATCCTTTGGAAGGAGATCGCCTTTCTCTGGGTGAACTCAAACCACCAACTTTTCAATTAACAGCTGAGCGCTTAACTGTTTGTACCACCTAGGGACTCCTTTCATAGCACAGGTGAGACTTTGACTGGACTTCCAAGGACAGGCAGGGTTAATAAAGGCTAAGAGGAGGGAGAAGAGCATTTTCCATGACAGGCTGGGGCCACCTGCTGGGGAGGGGTCAACGGACTGGCCTGGAGTCTTAAAGCCGGTAGAATACGGTAAAGGAGGTCGGTCGCCCCAAGGTTATTTGTTATTGAATGAAATGGCAAGCTGAATAATTGAGACTTTAACTCAGGGTGCGTGGATCAGTCCCTTAGTATGAGTGTGGCCAATATGCCGCATTATTTGGTCCAAGGAACAATTCCTTCTTTGGTGGGTCATAGTAATCTCTTAGCTGAGCTTTTGGAGACTTAAGAATAAAGCACTTGAAGAGCTGTAAACTGGTTTTATTTTGCTAATTGGAACTTCAGAGGACTGTGAAAAGGGAGTAGTCCCCCAACTGGGTAGCAGAATGTGACAAAAACCCATTGCCGTCAAGTTGATTTCAAAGTGGTTGATTTATAGTGGAGACCCTACGGAGCTTGTTTCTAGTCACCTCTTACCTGTATTCCTTTCCTTCCCTCCTTGGATATGATGTTCTTTCATTTCCTCCACTAATTTTTTGGATAATCCCATTTAATCCTCGCCCATCTTTGATTTTCTCTCTTGAGGCTCACTCTCTCTTTTCTTTCCCTTCTGTTTCCCCCTACTCCCTTACCCAAGTGACTGGACTGGTCATTGGAAAGACTAAGTATATTTAAGCAAATAATTGCAATATTTGTTGAATAACATTTATAAATCTTGTTTTTAATTAAGAAATAAGATACCTTTAATCTTTATAGGTTTCCCGACCCTTACGCCACCACACAGATTAAGCAACCCTTCCATGTTTTTCTCTTGCATCATTGGCTCTTTGTATATATATAAGTTATTCAACCTTTATTGAGATGATATAGATGCCAAATATTTGTTGAGTTGGTACTAATATTAAGTCTTACATAATTCTTTTCCCATATATATATGTACTTCTGCTAACATGGCTTTTTGTTGTGAATCAGTGAGTATTCCATCTTAACTAGAAGATCACCCTAAATATAGGAACTGAGCTAAGAGTCTGACACAAAAGAAACAGAAGTCATCAAACTTATCTAGCAGTTTCAAAAGGTCACAAAGCATCCTTGGTTCTTGATGGGGCAAGTGGAAGGTGCCTAGGCTCTTGATGAAGGCAAAGTTTTGTGTGCTGAGGAGGGACATGGTATGTGTTTAGGAAATGGTGGCAGTGGGTACACAGGTTTGGATGAGAAGAGATATGAGGCTGGAAGACCTGTGAGGAGTGTATTATAATCTACATGGTATATAAAAAAGGTCTGCCTGAACACGAGCACTGTTTTAAAAGTGGAAGGGAAAGAACAGATGGGAGAAAACAAAGAAGTATGTGCAGGAGTTTGAGCTGTTGAATAGGGGTTGGAAGAATGAAGGAGGAGAGACAATGACTGCTAATAGCATTCCTGACAAACTGCTGGTCAAATGCTGTCACTCTACTGTGGTTTAAGCCTTAACGATAATATTAAGTGCTAATATTAAGTTAATTTTAAAGTTAATATTACCTGCAAGTCCTCCTCTGCACTCTGCTCCTGTTAAACAGGTCCTCTAGCCAAATAACCCTCCTTATCACGGCGACCAGGCACAGTGCCTGCTTAGTCCCCAGCAGCAGGCTTCAGTTTTCTTCCAGTCCATGGAATTATTCAAGCAAGCCAATCACATCCTCCCTCCGGAACCAGGGGTCACGTCATCCTCTTAACACTACAAAGCCTGCCTCTCACGGCTCCTGCTGGTTCACTCTACTCCAGAGTGCAACCCTAATGTGGCCCTGTGGTGTGTAGTATCCCACTCCCCCAGACTGTGAATCTATGTGACTAATAAATCGATGTTGATCTCATCTGTCCAGGTTTGGAGTTGTGTGTTAGACATCTCCATAACTGTTGGGCTGAAGTCCTTCCCTCACCACAGAGGTGAAGAGCTGATCATCAAAGCAGACACTCCGAAACCTCAAAATCAAAGCCCGTGGCACTGACATGAACCAGCCCTGTTCTTCTGGGGAAAACATTTCTCTGCCTTTTGGCTACTCCATTCAGAATACCAATTGCCCTGTACGCAACAAGGGATTTTAAACATTGATAATGATAATAAATACATATTTTGTAACTATTATGTATTAACATATGCTATGCAATGGTTCCTCAACCTCGTCACCACTAGGGGCACATTCTAGAGGCAGAGTGATATCGTGGGAAGGTAATGCGTTTGGGGTCCTGATACTGAATCTGTCACGTACTAGCTTTGTACGTTCAAGTCACTTAGCCTAAGTCTCATAGCCGCCATCTTGTAAAGATTCAGTGACACGTGAAAAGGCTTGCCAACTAATAAATAATGGTTGCTTTCTGCACTTTTATTTTTTCCCACGTGCATTCCAGAGCAATCCATATATGAAAGGTTTTCGCTGACAAAACAAATTTAATTAAAAATAAACATTCATTACATTTGCTATCTTTAAATTAAATTTATCTACATTTGTATTATATCTCTATATTTTATACCTTATGTCTATATTTATAGATATATGTATGTATTTATACTATCTAAGCTGGACAATGAATAAGGAAGACCGAAGAAGAATTGATGGCTTTGAATTTATGGTGTTGGCGAAGAATACTGAATATACCGAGGACTGCCAGAAGAACAAACAAATCTGTTCTGGAAGAAGTACAGCCAGAATGTCCTTAGAAGCAAGGATGGTGAGACTACATCTCACATACTTTGGACACGCTGTCAGGAGGGATCAGTCCCTGGAGGAGGACATTGTGCTTGGTAAAGTAGACAGTCAGCGAAAAAGAGGAAGGCCCTAAAGACGGTGCGGTGACACAGTGTCTGCAACAATGGGCTCGACCATAACTACGATTGTGAGGATGGCGCAGGACCGGGCAGTGTTTCCTTCTGTTGTACACAGGGTCAGTCTGAGTTGGAACTGACTCAGTGGCACCTAACAACAACGAGATGTTTGCTCTCTCTATATACACACACACATACACCATACACACAAACACACAAATACATGTATATATATATATATAATGAGATCTAGATGTAGACATATTTACACATCTAGATAAAAACATCAAACTGATAAAGTTAGACATCTGGATAATAGATAAATGTGTAATGAGGACAACTCTACCATTTCGGTTGACATTCAAAATACTGGCTCCCTCTCTAAGATTAACTGATTTAAACTAAAATTTCTATACAGAATAGGACTATTCATTAAACTAATAAACTAAAGCAAAGTTTAAAACTATCACAATAGCTTTTATATATAGGGTAATATCTAAGTTTCAGGTAGAATCAAGACTTTCTTCATTATTAATAAAAGCATTCATAATTTTTATCATCAGCTCTTTAAAACCTCTTCATTAACAAACGGACATCACAATCTGTCTCACAGGATTGTTAGGACGGTAAAGCACAGTGACATACGAAGGACCCAGCACTATTCCTGGCACAGGGTATAAGCTCACAAGACAGGCTGCTACCCGACCCTCTCACGCTCCTCTGTCACTTAACTGTCAAATACCCCTCCTGGTGGAGCATTTTCCACTCCTTGAGTTGTAAATCACCCTCCAGTTTCTCTCCTAACCAGAAGATCCTTTCCTCCCAGGTTCTCCCTCTAACATCCACCACGAGGAAGAAATTGCAGACAATGAGAAACAGTCAAGTGCTGGGGGCTCCAGCTCTCTAGTTCCTTCCTCTGCCTTTCTCACAAGAGTATTCACAGTATTTCCTTTTGTTTTCTCTTTCCTCATAAAGCACAGAATGTTTCTTGAACTGGGAAGACTAAGAACACTTTGCTGCTTTTCTATTTGGAAGGAGGGATTTTGTCATGGTAATTGTGTTTCCCTGGGGAGGAGTGCCATCTTCTTTGAGGGCAGGGAGCTGCCTGTTGGACTTAATTTTCCATATATTTGTTTCTTTTCTGGTTATTCATTTAACAGCCTCGTCTGACAGGTTTCTTTGAGAAACTGGTTCAAAAACTGAGATTAAAGTTCCAAAGTACAGCTTTTAAAAGCAAAACAAAAACAAACGAAAGGAAATAAATCGGGTTTATTATAATGCTTTGGCTTTTCATCATGGAGTTTAATGTTCAGTCACCTCATAGTAAGTGGTGTTGTAAAAGGAACTGCACACACACACACACACACACACACACACACACACAC
>NW_004444141.1:3548422-3558323 GCF_000243295.1 Trichechus manatus latirostris
ACACACACACACACACACACACACACACACACACACACACACACACACACACGTGACCCTTCCCCTTAAAGAATGTTAAATCAAGAAAGACAAATGGATTGATGTAGCCAACTCTGAAACTTAATCACACTATAAAGTCGAGCTTAAAATGAGTGTACATGTTATAATTCTTTTAGATTCCTATTCTTCTGTCTAGAAAGTTGTGCCTGAGGTTTACCGCCTGGTATAAGGAAGGATTTTTTAGGTGAATTAGTACTTACCATCGTCTTTGTCGGGGATGATTGTAACCTGGGCCCCTGGAAACTCCGATCCGATTCTCCCACCCATGGGCATACTCAGATGGACATGGAACGTCTCCTCCACTTCATACAAGGAGTCGTCAATGACGATGATTCGACACATCTTCTCCCGCTCATCTTTGTCAAAGCGGACAACACTAGTGTGGTCCTCAGGCCTGGATATGTAATCAGAATAGGACAGCACTGATGTGGGGACGGTTCCAGTGGCCGTTCCTGGAGCCAGAGAGAATCCAAAGGGCTTTTATGTAGGACTTACTGCAAAAGTATTTCCAGAAACAATTATTTTCATATGTGGTGTATTAATGACCAATTAGTATATTTTAACACCCGTGGAATTGCAATACCAACTATGCACTGTTCTAGTCCACCACCTGTCTGTCCATTTGTTGTACAGGGGTGGCTTGTGTGTTGCTGTGACGCTGGAAGCTGTGCCACTGGTACTTCAAATACCAGCAGGGTCACCCCGCGGTGGACAGGTTTCAGCGGAGCTTCCAGACTAAGATAGACTAGGAAGAAAGGCCTGGTGATCTACTTCTGAAGATTAGCCAGTGAAAATCGTATGGATCACAACAGAACATTGCCCCATATGGTGCTGGAAGATGAGTCCCCTAGGTTGGTAGACTCTCCAAATACACAGTAGCCTCAACAATGGACTCGAGCACACCAACAATCATGAAAACGGCTCAGGACCAGGCAACTTTCCGTTCTGTTGTGTGTGGGGTTGCCACGAGTCACAGCTGACTGGATGGCAACAACGGTTCTAGTATCACGACTCAATTTCATCACGGTCTCAGGCGTACAACATATTAAATTTCAAGTGTTTTCACTTGTTTTTCCTGTCAATGAACCCTAGCTCAACAGAATATTACAAAATAATAGCTGTTAGTACTAAAATGAAGGAGCCCTGCTGGCGCACTCGTTAAAGCTCTCAGCTGCTAACTGAAAGGTCGGTAGTTCGAACTTACCAACAGCTCCGAGGGAGAAGATGCGGCAGTCAGCCTGCATAAAGATTACAGCCTTGGAAACCCTATGGACCGATTCTACTCTGTCCCATAGGGTGGCTATGAGTCGGAATCTACTCGATGGCAGTGGTTAATATTAAAAAGCTTCCTGAGTGCAGGCAGAGTGCCGAGGGCTTTACATGCATTGCCGCATTAACGCTCCCAGCCACACTACTGGATTTTACACATTTGGTAACTGAGCTGCACCGAGATTAAGTCGCCTGCTCTGGGACCTAGAGCCCAATCCAATTCTGAAGTTGTGTTTTCACCACTATTCTGTGCTGCCTTTCAAACCACAGGCTTTAATGACCATTTTAACGAAAGTCTGCTCAGATAGCAAAAGTATATATGAGTTTTTCTTCTGCATTCTTATAAAATCAAGGTATTTCCTAGAAAGATGTTTAGTATATTAATGAATATTATTATTAATTTTAATGCTGTAGTATATAAAATCACCTTTCAGAGGATGCTTACCTGTGAGCAAGACAAATATTATGAAATTTGTTTGAAATGAGTTTCATGTTAGTTTTAGATTAGTTTGAAATTAGTTTCTTTTCCTTGGGTATGCATTGCTTTGCCTACTTTTTTTCTTAAACAATAATCCCCTTCTACTTGAGCAGGCTTGGGTTGGGGGTCTTTAGCTTCAGCTCTTTGAGTTCCCAAAGCCTGGAGTATTACAGTGAGGAATCAGCTGAAGTCAGAAGTGTTTGGTGAGAAGACACAGCAGAGGCCTTCCAGGCCACCGTAGCGGAGTCTTCCAAGGTGCAATATTGGGGGAAGACGTTCAGTGCCTTCTTTCTTTATGAAAAATGTAGTAACAAAGTATACCCCTCAGGGCAAAATGTTATGGGTCCAACATGTTATTTATGTCCTTTGAGTGAAATTTTAGTTTATTTGCAAATCAAGCTACCTTGTTGTGTGTAACAGATCACCATCAATTCCTGGCTCACGTCTCCACTTCTCCTGATGGGAATGAACAGTTCTCCAACATCTTCTTCAATGGAGTATTCAGACTGAGGAATATATACAGTTGACTCTAAGGAGAAAACACACAATCACAGCCACTAGGATTTTTGTCTATGTGAACAATTCTATGCAAATTAAAATTCCCCTAATTATAGATCCTCCCCATGCATATTCTTTTATGGCTGAGTGTCTCAGTCATCAAGCGCTGTTCCAACAGAAATACCACAAGTGGATGGTTTTAACAAAGAGAAGTTTATTCTCTCATAGTCCAGTAGGCTACAAGTCCAAATTCAGGGCATCAGCACCAGGGGAATGCTTTCTCCATTGGCTCTGGAGGAAAGTCCATGTCATCAGTCTTCCTTTGGTCTGGGAGCTTCTCTGCACAGGAACCTCAGGTCCAAAGGACGCGCTCTGCTCCGAGCGCTGCTTTCTTGGTGGTATGAGGTTCCCATGTGTCTCTGCTCGCTTCTCTCTTTTATATCTCAGAAGAGATCGCATTAAGACACTAATCTTGTCAACCTCCTCAGTATAACCTCATCACAGTGATAGAATTTACAACACATGAGGAGATCACATATAATCTCATCACAGTGGGAGAGTTTACAACACATAAGGAAATCGCATCAGATAACACAATCATACAATACTGGGAATCATGACCTAGCCAAGTTGCTGCACACATTTTTGGGGGGACACAATTCAATCCATGACACTGAGTAATAGTCCATTGTGTGTATGTACCATACTTTGTTTATCCAGTCATCTGTTGATGGACATGTAGGCTGTTTCCACCTTTTGGCTACTGTGAATAGTGCTGCCATGAACACTGGGGTACAGATTTCTGTTTACATTCCTGCTTTAAATTCTTTTGGCTATATACCTAGTATTGGTCTGACTTATATTTTAAGAATATAATTTTTGGCTGCTGTGGGAAAACAGACATTAGGGGCCAGGAGGTGAAGCAAAGAGCCTTGTTAAGAGGCTTTGCAATCCCTTGGGCAAAAGGACATATTGGAACCATACTGGACCAAGCAGTAGTAATGGAGGTGATGCAGTACGTCTGTGCTCTGGATAGATTATAAACAAACTAACACACTCACTGCCATCAAGTCAATTCCTACTCATAGCAACCCTTCAGGACAGAGGAGAACTGCCCCACAGTTTCCAAGGAGCAGCTGGTGGATTTGAATGGTCGACCTTTTGGCTAGCAGCTGAGCTCTTAACCACTGCACCACCAGGGCTCCATAGATTATAAAGGAAATGCCAAAATGCTTTTCTGATGGACCAGATGTAGAATGTAAGAGAGTGAGAAAGGTGACCTCAAGTTCTGTTGTCTTGACCAACTGGAAAGATAAAATTGCTGTTTACAGAAGTAGGGGGTCAGATTTAGGGGTGGAAACCAGGACATGTTAAAACTGAGGTTCCTTTTAAATATGCACAATGATAGTTGGCAGTTGAGTATACAATCCCGCGTATGACTTTGCTCTGAGTCGGAACTGATGGCAATGTCTCAGTGGGTGGGCTTGTTGATAGGGAGCCCTGGTAGAGCAATGGTTAAGTGCTCAGCTGCTAACCAGAGAGTTGGTGGTTCCAACCCGCCAGCCACTCTGAGGGAGAAAGATGTGGCAGTCTGCTTGCATAAAGATTTACAGCCTTGGAAACCCTATGCGGCAGTTCTACTCTGTCCTGTAGGGTGGCCATGAATCGGAATCGACCTGAGGGCAATGGGTGAACTACATATTGACAGGATTTACAATTGGAGTCAGAATAAAATCACCTAGGGAGGGATTATGGATAAAGAGAATGGATCCAGGGACTAACCTGGGGCATTCAGAGGTCAGCAAGATAAAGAAGAATGGGCAGAGACGCTGAGAATTAGCATCAGCGATGTGGACAGGCAAGGGAGTGTGAGGCCTGGAAACAGTGCAAAAGGTGCTGGAAGAATAAGAGAGTGATGAACCGTTTCAAAGGCTGTTGACAAGTCAGGTAGATTGAGGGCTGAGGATGCATCATTAGACTTAGCAAAGGAAAATCACCGGTTATCTCCACCAGACTGCCGCATGAAGCGCAGGGGATGAAAGGCTGACGGAGCGAGTTTGAGAGAGAGCGGGAAGAGAGGGGAACTGGGCAGACAGGTACAGACATCTCTTTTAGGAGTTTCATTTTCAATGGGAAAACAGAAAAGTGGCATCCAGAGATATGTGTTTGCTTGTTTATTTTCAACATGAGTTAGTAGGAGCAAGAATTACTCCTACTATTATGAGCTAAGATTTCACCAAATATAAAAATTCAACATAGAAATATCATAAAATTTCAGTACAAAATATTCAAGCCTGATGTTCAACAAGTTTCATTAAGTTTATTTTCATTAATTTAGGGAAATTAACTTTGGTATCACCTAAGTTTTGACAGTCCTCAAATCATTTCCTCCACAGCATTAGTATGAAATACTGGAGAACATTTTACTTTTTTATTAGGGTTAATCGTGCGTAATATTTATCCCGGACAGTTAATCTGTAACAGTCATTTTTTTTTTTCAAATAACTTATTCCGATAAATCTCTTGTATGGAATTTAAATTAAAAGCAGAACAAATGGAAGCTAGAAACATATACTTTGAGAATTCCTTTGCCAAATTAAACAAAGCCCTATGATATTTTTTTAAATTTATTTTTGGTGATAATGTACATAACAAAACATACACCCACTTAATGTTTTCTACATGCACAGTTCAGTGACACTGGTGACATTCTTCACACGATTCCACCATCCTCACTACCTCACGGGTGCTGTTTCAGCAACATTCACCTAGACTCTCTGTCCCCTAACCGTCTCCTCTGTGTTGGGAGTTACTGTTGTCAATTTGATCTCATGTATTTTTTTTTTAAAGAGTGCATTACTCAAGGCTCTAAGGGAACCTTGTTTGCTAGGTGAGCTCAACTGTTGTTTAGCTGTGTTTATTCAGGGTTTTTTAAAAAAATTTTGTTGTTGAGAATACGCACAGCAAAACACACACCAATTCAACCATTTCTACATACACAGTTCAGTGACACTGATTATATTCTTTAAGTTGTGCAACCTTTCTCACCCACCTTTTCTGAGTTGTTCCTCCCCCACTGACATAAACTCACTGCCCCCATAAGCTTCCTGTCTAATCTTTCTAGTTGCTGTTGTCACTTTGATCCCATATAGACAGTTCTTCAAAGAGCATAATGCTCAAGGCAGACATTTTTACGAGCTAAGCTAAACTATTGTTTGGTTTTAAGAAGAATTCAGAGGATATTTTTGGTTTAAGTTTTAAAGATTATCTTAAGGACAATAGTTTCAGGGGTTCATCTAGCTCCCTTGGCTCCAGAAAGTCTAGAGTCCCTGAAAATTTGAACTTCTGTTCTACATTTTCCATCTTTTGATCAGAATGCATGAATTATGCTTCCTCCTACACTCTACGATCCGTACAGGTTTGATTAAACAAGCCAGGATTTCTTGCTAGTGCCCAGTGGTTTGAATTATGACTAAAGATGAAAACTGGATTGCCTTGAGGGGTCCATAGCTCTGGGTCGATAGCTCCTACCTACAGTTGGTCCCACTGGGTCCAGCATCAAGTTTAGATCTTCTTCTGACCTCACTTCTGATGAACTGTGTAAGTCTGTGCGAGAAACTAGAATAGGATATTGGAGAGATGAAGAAAGGCTTCCTTGGTAGACTTTCCAGTTAACCTTTTTTTTCAACTTCACTTTATAAACACAACAGACACTTATATATAGACTGATCTTAAGTGAGAATAGCTGTTTAACTGTGAAATTCCTAAAAGTGACATTCTTGTATTACCCTTAAAAATTGTTAGTTCATATGTATGGAGTTCTTATGATTTGCTAAGCCCTATTCTAATCACTTTAAACATACTGAGCTGTTTTTTTCTCACAACAACCCTTTGAGGTAGGACTATAATTACTGTCATTTTACCTCTGAGTAGATGACGGGCACAGGGCAAAGGAACCAGCTCTTAGACTAGGCTGGCTGTGGGGAAGTGGGGTTCAGACTCCCAGTGTCTGTCCCAGAGCCCACTGTGCTCTCCTGCCAAAAAGAAGTACACTCAGGGTGCAGGGAGCAGCACTTGTGCTGGAGAAAAGTAAAAGGCTAAATGATACAAGAAAGAAGCGCTGCTGAGACAGAGATAGCAGGTACAGTAGAAGCAGGAAAAAGGAAGCTAGGAACAAATACCTTGAGAATGCTTTAAATGGTCCAGTGTTTTCAGAGACATATATATATATATATATGTGTGTGTGTGTGTGTATGTGTATGTGTGTGTGTGTATATATATGTGTGTGTATATGTGTGTATGTGTATATATGTGTGTGTATATACATATATATGTGTGTGTATATATGTGTATGTAGTATATATATGCATGTGTATATATATGTATGTGTGTATATATGTATGTGTGTATATATGTATGTGTGTATATATATATGTGTGTGTGTGTATATATATGTGTGTGTGTGTATACATATATATATATATATATATATACCGCCAGTTGCAGTGGGGTCAATTCCAACTCATGGCTGACCCATGTGTGTCACAGTAAAACGTGCTTTGTGGGGTTTTCAATGGCTGATTTTTTAGAAGTAGATCACCAGGCTTTATATGTTGTGTGTGTGTGTATCTCTATCTCTCTATCTTTTTATCTCTCTCTCTCTCTATCTATCTATATCATTGAGAGACAAAGTGATGACTATATTGTAGAAATAGTAAACTCTCCAGTAAGCAAACATGAATACATAAAAAAAAAACCACTGCAGGGTTGTCCTCTCAAATGTTAACAGTAGTTATTCCTAAGTGGCTGCATTACAATTTTCTTCAAATTTCTGACTTTCCTACAGTGACCAAGCGTTACTTTTAAATTTTACATAAAATTGTTTTTTTCCTTAAAAAAGGGGGACAAAGATTTGATTGGTTTCATTACTCTTTATTTGAAGATGAAGCTGAATAAAGTGAATTTATTCTTTATTAGTTATTGTGGCCATATTGTAATGAATACTTTGATTTGTAATTGCAACTTTTATTTGTAGGTTTTGATGGTGCTTCAAGTTAGGAAAAAAAGACTTCTGTTCTCAGAAATAAAGCAGCTGTAGTTACACTGGAAAGAGAATGTTCATGCTGTTCCTTCTCTCACTTATACTGTATGGATAAAAAAGAAAGACTCTGCTAAAGACATGGTAGAACAAAATTGCTTCTAAAAATCTTTGCTATAACAGAACAAAGAAGGGCAATAAAATGCAGTGCATCAATGAAGTCACTGAGGTTTCATCCCCTTTAAAAAGTTTGGCTCATTCAAAACAACTTGGAAAATATTTGGGTACATCTGCAGGCTACTATTGTACCCATATGGGGCAGTGGTGGTACAGTGGTTGAACTCCTACCTTCCATGCTGGAGACCTGGGATCGATTCCAGCCAATGCACCTCAGGTGCAGCCACCACCAGTCTGTCAGTGGCGGCTTGCATGCTGCAATGATGGGGAACAGGTTTCATGGCGCTTCCAGACTAAGATGGACTAGGAAGAAAGGTGTGGTGATCCACTTCCAAAACTCAGCCAGTGAAAACCCTATGGATCACAGTGGTCCAGTCTGTGACTTATCGTGGGGATGGTGCAGGCCCAGGCAGCATTTTGTTCTGTGGTGCACGGGGTCCGCATGACATGGGGGCTGACTTGACAAGAGCGACAACAACAACATAGTGCTAGTAGACTGGCTGACCAGTGGTACCGAATACGGAACGTTTCACTGATATGTCCGAAGGTTAAACCTGGAGAGCTCTCTTACAGTTCTCTACTTTGTTTACTTACCTCCAGACCTCCAGATAGACAGTAATATAGGCTCATTTCAACAGGCACTTGAAAGAGGAATAAGTAACAATAATGAAAACATGCCTACATCATATGACCTTAAGTGTTATTGGTGGCTCAGCTTATCAGGTCATCTGAGGATACTATGAGGTCCAAAAATTATTTTTTGGTACTATGCAAACTTGTCGGTTAGAGTGGATCTTTGGGTAATCTTTGTTTATATCATTAAACGTCTTGGTTTTGTGAATGTAGAATCTTTTAGAAAATTTTTCTATGACTAAAATCATTTTATTTTGCACCTTTTTTTCTTTTTTTTTTATCATCTATGAATCTTGTTAAAATGTAGATTCTGATTCAGTATATCTGGGGTGGAAAGGCAAATTCTCAGCGGGGTTTTACATCAGAATGAACAGGTTCGAAGCCCTGCTTTATACACAGTGTCTCACTGAATCCTCACAGCTGGCCTACTGCGTAGGTACTATCATCACCTCCCTCTACAGTGATGAAGCTGAGTCCCAGTAAGGTTAAGTGACTTGCTAAAGTCACACAGCTAGTAAGTAGTAGAGCTTGGATTTGAACCAAAATCTGAGTGGCTCTGTGGGATTAGCTACTGCTAATGGGTACAGGGATTTTTTTTTTTTCCAGTGCTAAGAATATTCTTTTTTAAAATTATTTTTATTTTATTATTTTTATTACTTTAGATGAAGGTTTATAGAACAGATAGCTTCTCACTAAACAGGTAGTACACATATTGTTTTATGACATTGGTTAACAACCCCACGACATGTCAACATTCTCCCTTTTCAACCTTGGGTTCCCTATTACCAGCTTTTCTGTCCCCTCCTGCCTTCTAGTCCTTGTCCCTGGACTGTTGTGCCCCATTAGTCTCGTTTTGTATTATGGGCTGTCTAATCTTTGGCTGAAGGGTGAACCACGGGAGTGACTTCATTACTTAGCTAAAAGGGTGTCCGGGGGCCATACTCTCGGGGTTTGCACTCTTTTTTTTTCTTATCCACATTTTGGTGTCAGAAAACGTGTGCTCTGCTTTTAACAAGTGGTTGGAATTGTTTATTTCTCCTAAGATGACAACTCATGCTTCACACTGAGATAGCTCACAAAGGACCAAAGCGCCAGCGCTCGCTGAGTCCCCAGTCTTGGGTGCTTTCTTTACATTCCCTGTCATCGGCTGCTGCCAGCTACCATTTTGTTAACTCTGGACCTTCAAATGGCACACACACCCAAAATATCACCAGCCAGTAGTCTCCCTACGTCAGCATTGCCAATGGACAAACAATCTAAAAATAATAACTGATGCCTGGATTTCATGTAATAGTCTGCTTATGTCATGGGAACTTTAGCTCATGAAACGGGTTTGGTTCACTCAAAGCATGTAAAAGTTTGCCTTTCTTTTTATCCCATAATATTTGGGTGTTTGAGATACATTAAATTCTACATTCCTCAGAATATGTTTACTCACTACTAAATATCACACAGGTTAACCTAATCTGGTCTCACCAAAGATAATTACAGAGATCAAATATTTAATATATTAGTTCATAACTATGATTTTATCATCATAATGATATCAGAATGAGTCCATTTCAATTAGAAGTTTGAAGATACTTCAAGTACACAAACGAATTGATTGCATCAAATACTCACAGGCTTTAGATATCTGAGGCGCCCTGGTGGTGCAGGGGTTGAGAGCTTGGCTACTAACCGCTGCTACCCAAAAGGTCAGCAGTTGGAATCCACCAGCCACTCCTTGGAAACCCTATGGGGCAGTT
>NW_004444141.1:3558423-3595179 GCF_000243295.1 Trichechus manatus latirostris
GTTGGAATCCACCAGCCACTCCTTGGAAACCCTATGGGGCAGTTCTACTCTGTCCTATAGGGTCGCTATGAGTCGGAATTGACTTGCTGGCAACGGGTTTGGTTTTTGGTGTTAGATATCTATACTAAGTAGCCATACTCAAATACCTCTCTGAGGTTGTGTTCTCTCAAAAAATGTACATAAAACTCAATTTATTCTGGTTAGAAATTACTCAAAGGAAAAAAATGGGATTCTTACATAAAATAAGAACTTACAGCTTTTACGTTTTCCCAGTAACAGCAATGAAAATGGTTAATATTAAGTAATATCTATATGCTTCTAGGAAATGCTGGTGGCATAGTGATTAAGTGCTATGGTTGCTAACCAAAAGGTCGGCACTTCAAATTCACCAGGCGCCCTTTGGAAACTCTATGGGGCAGCTCTACTCTGTCCTATAGGGTCGCTAAGACTCAGAATCGACTTGATGGCAATGGGTTTGGTTTTTGGTTTATATGCTTCCAAGAGTGAGGAAAATGCTGTAATAAACAGAAAGTTGAGGATCTTCCTCCTAGAAACTTTGCCTTCTCCGTCAAGACTGGGAGACACTCGACCTACGGGCACTGAGAACTCCCTTCCTGCAGCGCATGGCACTCTGTATTGTCCCTTATAGCAGTTTGTTGGGATGCGGTCAGCAAGTCACGGGAACCTTCAGGGTTAGCATGACTTCTTCATCTAGCACCTGCCTCTTTAGCTCATAGCAGAAAGCCTGGCACAGAGCAGGTGCTCAGTAACATTTGTTGAACATACAGATTCATCACACGAGGGCTCAAGCAGTCTTGATGACGTTCCTAGAAAACTTGGTTTTATTCACCTATACTAGTATATTTGAGGCCTGATGGATAAAGAAAAGATAATAAAAAAAGAAGACAAGGAAGCGTTCTTTCTTTTGTTTATGTGTGTGCTTTGATAAACAAGAATAGGTGAAACAATGTTGCTGTAGCAAATACACTGATTAATTTTGATTTTCGATATTTCTTTTCCAGTCATGGGAAGTGATAAAAGACTGCATAACTCAGGGGAAAGGGAAGAGCTCTGGGTTAAAAAAAAAATCGGGCTCTGGCATTGATCAGCTAGAGGACTTTGGGGAAGCACGTTCTTTGAGTTTCATATCTTCACTTGCAAAATGACATACAAATTGCAGAGCTGGAGCCGTGCAGTTAAGGTCCCGAGCTGGTGCAAACGGCTTGAGCTGGGCTGCTAACCCACCCACGGGTACCGCAAAAGAAAAGGCCTGGTGATCTGCTTCTGTAAGGCTTACAGCCAAGAAAACCCTATGGAGGCGTTTTACTCTGTAACACACGGGGTTGCCCTGAGTCGGAATCGGCTGGACAGCAGCAGCAACAACAACCCCCATGCAGTTTAAATGAGATAAGGTTGGCAAAGCTCCCAGTACTGTGTCTGGATCACAGCAGCTACTCAGAGGTGGTACAGGTTGCCATTATGAATACTATCGTACCCTTGACCTATGAAATAATCCTTACTGTTTTGGACTTTCGCGGGAGGATAGACAAAAGGGCAGGAGGAGGAGCTGTGACCTGAAATTCCCCCACCCTGCTTGTCTCTCGTGAAAACCTGCTTCTGCTGCGTGGTGGCCACCCAGCCGAGCTGCACAGGCCCTTTAAAGGCAGACGCTGTTACAGTCCGATGGCGGGAGCACACCATTTCTGCCAGCGCTAAAGAAAACAAGCAAACCAAACAGCCCACAAGTGTTGGACTTCAGCAGAGACTAACGGGAGGCTCTTTCTCAGGCTCCTCGTCCAGAAGATGAGCTACAGTGAACTTGAAAACCTTTCCTGACAGGAACTTTCTATGTGCAGAGGAAAAGGAGAGCAGGAGCAAGGCAGAGGTGCGCTGACGCTGAGACAAGGGACGACAGAAACGGGAGGGAGAAGGACAGAGGAGCGAGGGACAGGTCATGAGAACAGACAGCTGGCTTTCTTCGGGCGCAAACCTGTGGGCCACACACATCTGGCGGTGTGGGAGGCATGACAAAGAGAGGTTGACACTTCTGCTGAGCTGTCTGTTCTCTTCTTATTCTAATTTGTTTCTTTATATCTCAATTTATGAATAAATTGAATTTATGTATTCACTCACTACGTGAGCAAACCCATTTGTCCAGGAAGGTAGTCATACCCGTAACAGAGGGAGCTGTCTCTTCCCTCTTCTGTGCTCCATACAACAAAACATTTCTGCTCTGAACAAAAGTATGGCCTTGCCAAGTGCATTCTGATAGGCGACTGCACCTGGCGGTCCCTCCCTGATGGCACTGCTGCTAGCTCTGCCTGCGTGCCCAGGAGACAGAGCTCCACGCTGCGCACGGCCGCGCCCGACCAGTCTGGACGGACTGCTGAGCCGGAGCCTTCCGCCGCTGGCACCACCATCTCGCGGGTGTTGTCACTCGAGGTGGGCTGGGCTCCCGCACAGGGGCTGTGGGAAAGGGCACTGGACCGTGGCAGGTGGTCAATAAACACGTGCTGCGTAAATGCGCACACTCTTTACGGGGTGCTTAAGTCTGTTGCTTATGGAGCCACGATTCCCAACCAGGGCGGCAAACATCAGAGGATGGGAGGAAGGAGGAAGCATCCCCTGGGCACTGAGCGCTGCCTTAGACTGAATAAATAAGCGTGTAAGTGTATGCGCTATCTTTCCAATGGATGTACATGCTGATGTGCTGAAGAGTCATTTAAAAGCCTTACCTAAATCACAACTATGCAAGTTTTGAAAAATAAACAGGGTAGGATTTTAAGAGTATAATTATGAAATAGGAGAACCCTGGATATACGCGCGCACGTGTGTGTGTAGCGCGCGCGAGAGAAGGCGAGAGCTAGAGAGTTTATGCTAAAAAAATAACATAAACATTAAAAAAGTGTTGTGACTTTTTTTGGTCATCAAATTTGGGAGCCAGTGTTCTAAGACTAGCTCCATGTGGCACGGAGAACACCCTATAAACATCAAGTAAAATGCCCACAATGGTCCATGTGTCTAGAAGGTAGTGAGGGAAAGGAAGTGAAGGAAACAGCCTATGTGAGGTGCTAAGCACACTGCCTGGCACGTGGTAAGTGCTCCATACATTTCATCACTGTCAGGGCCACTATGGGTAAGCAACGTCGGGAGAAAACACACACGGGTGTGTTTATGTAAACTGACTAGTGAAAGGAGTTCCCAGGCCCGAGGCACATCTAAGGCGTGGCAGGTATAGTACTTGAAGGAGGTCGCCACTGAGCAGCTTCTATTAACCCAGTGCGGCCCAACCTCCTTCCTCAAGCACCGTAGACGCAGAGACATGGGTGCGGGGTGAAGGGCAGAGGAGGGCACGTGCCCCCAGGGCACAAGTCCAAGGGAGCACCAGACGAGGCACGGAATGACATTCCGAGGTGCCACAACAGGAAAGGCGCCTGACTGAGGCAGCCGGACAAGAGGGGGGAAAGTGTTTCTGCTGACGCATCGCTGCTATCAACGTCTACTCACCTTGAAACTGGGGGGCAGGGGTGCAACTTAGAGATTGCCCCTGGGTGCTCGTTACCCTTGCTACACGCCTAGGGGCGCAATTTCAGCGCTTTTTGCCATAGCTGCCATTTTCGGTAGATTGCATCCTAGCCTAGAATAAAGCAGAGTTGGTATCCCCTCCTCTTGCTCCCACAACGCTGTGGTCTTACTCTGTGGCTCCACATCACGTTGTGCCGTATTCGCTTATTTATGGGGCTCTTTCCCATCAGACTGTCTGTTCTTTAATAAAAGCTACGATATCCTACTATAGTTACATTCCTAATACATAGTGCTGTACCTAAGAACGAGTGTGAGCGTGACAAATTTTTAATGTATGTAAAAATCTCGTAACATATATTAGAATGTATATGCAGAAGGACAGCTTATAGGCATAATGGTTCCCATAGCAAATAAACTGACAGTGAGGAGCAGGGCGACAGTATAGAAAAAACAATCAAAATTTTGAAATGGGAAATTGACCCTTTGTGGAAAGAACAAAGGATTACTGAATCTCTTAAAATGAAATCTACTATTAGATTTACAGTATTAGAAAATAGTAATATTTGATTGTCCTTTAGGAAACAATCTCAATAAATGCTATTCAATTTAATCAAGGTAATACAGCTAGAAGTGGTAGAGTTGGGAAATGGAAACCCAAACCTTACAATCTTGAACACAACACGGAACATGCCAGGCATTACAGAATACCTGTCAGTTATCATGGGGATGGTAATGACCTGGACTGGATAGGGCTGAACTACATCTAGAAAATTCTGAGAAAACTTAGATGATCATTACATGAAATGAAACCATGGCAAAGCTTTATCTGGTTGTAAGATAGCTTACATTGAGACTGGATTATATAAGGGTGTACGTGTGTTTTGTTTTGTAGTATTCCACTGCTCAGATACATTACGGGCACACAGTGTCACTCTGGGCTTATAAATAGAAAGGCACAAATGAGTTTAAGTGCCTTATTCCTTAAGGTAAAGTATGACATGCCAACTGGCAAGTGGAACATCAAGAAAAAACTTCAGAGGAATTTTAATGGACCAGTTTACAACGTCTGTTCAAGCTGTCAGGGGCTTGTCCAACAGAGAAAAGCCTTACTATGCAAGCACTTACCTAAAACTCGGGGCTAGAAGAAAGTTTAATTATTTATCCCTTGATAATGCATATAAAATTAAATGTAATTAAACGCTAACTGTTCTTTCCTGTAAATCATAAACATAATTAAACTTCACGTTTCACTAAAAGCAGAGATGTTAGTTACACACAGGAAGACGGGGCGCTAGTTTTCGTCTCTGTCTTTAATTACACTCAGTCTCCTAACCCAGGGATTTGCACCTGAGGCTCCACTTCATGTACTCAATAGATTGTATCTTTGCAGAAAGTTTAAGAGTTCTCTGATGGACAAAATAAAGTAGGCTGGCAGTTTAAAAGAAAACCGTGTCTGGCTCCCTGACAGCATTTCAGCTTTAGAAGAGCCTCTACAAGGTTTGTATAAATGCCAGCACTCAGAAAAACCCATCACTTTTTTTTCCCTCCTGCTACACTGAGACAAGCCAGGGCTGTAGAACTATGGCGGTAGGAGGGAAAGGTCAAATTACACACAAAAGCAGTAAGGTTTACTTTCACCAACATCACCCAAGGTGTGTGTTGACAAAACTACTTAATCTAATCGAAATTAAGAGACTTGATTCAAGACAAGGTGCTCACTGAGGGGGCGGGGTTGGGGGGTGGCTATTATGTAGCAAATGTAGACATATGGCCAAATGAAACATTTTGGCTGGTGAATATATGTAGGAAAGTTGAATTATAAAATGTAATAGGGGGAACAAATTAATCCAAAAATTGTGTAATTTTTAAACCATTTGTTTTTAAAATAATGAATTAATTTTTTTAAAATGACATGAACAACAGTGGTTCTAAAGGATAGACTTATAATGAAAAGAACCTGCTGAAAATCCGACATGTAGTTCATTTACCTGAAAAAATACAGCTTCCCTTAATTAACTCTTGGGTTTTCTCTTCCTGTCAGCATAGCTGATAATGTTGAACTATTAATTAGGAAGGCTAAACTAAAGCTTGGTGTTCAAACCCACCCAGTGACACCCTGGAAGAAAGACCAGGCCATCTGCATCCATAAAGATTACAGTTAAGAAAACCCTATGGGACACAGTTCTACTCTGTCACATGGAGTCACCCTGAGTCAGAACAGACTCAAGGGCAATGTGTTTGTTATGTTCCTTCTTCTTCATAGAAAGTTCAAACATTGAATTTAAAACTTCCTCTAGAAGGTATTTTGTCACAAAAACCCAACAGCAACAACATAGAAAAGTCAAGGACAGTTCTTACCATCTCCGGGGTCAACGATCTCCACCGTGGTCACTGCGGGGAACTCCAGTGCGGCCAGCACGGGCTCCGAGAGCACCACATGGAAGGTCTCTGAGTGCTCATGCTGGCCGTCGCTCACCACCCGCACTCTCCATGTGGCCCTGGTCTGGCCCGGGTTGAACTGCACTTGTTTCTGAGCTTTGCCCTTGAAGTCTTTGTCTTTTTCTGCAGTCCCATCTCTGGTGCCAATACCTTCACAGAAAAATAATACATTGTTTTTAGTCTCATTTCCAGTGGGATTCTGAAGGCTCTCCCTGTTATGAGCCTTTGGTGTCATTGTATCCTGCAGAGAAAAGTCCCTGGGGGTGCAGATGGTTTGCACTCAACTGCTAACCTAAAGGTCGGTGCTTGGAATCCACCCACCAGCACCAAGGAAGAAAGGCCTGGCAATCTGCTTCTGTAGAGATTACAGCCAAGAAAACCCTGTGGAACAGTTTTACTTTGTAATCCACGGGGTTACCATGAGTTGGAGTCGACTCGACAACAACCTTTTTTTTTTTTTTTTTGGTTTATCCTGCAGAGCAAAATAGACCCTGTCCTGATTCCCTGGGGGCTCTGACGAGAGCGCGCTGCCACAGGTGCTGTGGAGTTCGTCATTCGCTCTACCATTGCCCCACTTATGGTTTTGGTATGTATTCCTTGAGCCACGAGTCGACGCCACTGGTTTTTTTTTTTAAACTTGTTAGGAGTCCCTGGGTGGTGCAAATGGTTAACGCGCTTGGCTGATAACAAAAGGTTAGAGGTTCGAGTCTACCCAGAGGTGCCTCGAAAGAAAGGCCTGGCAATTTTCTTCTGAAAAATCAACCCTGGAAAACCTTATGGAGCACAGTTCTACTCTGATATACATGGGGTCGCCACGAGTTGGAGTTGACTCAAAGGCAACTGGTACTGGTTAACTTGTGTTAGGACTTCCTGTAAAACAAGACCGTTTAAATGTATATTTAGGTTTCACAAAATTCTTACTCTTACAAGTTCATACAATCTTAAAATGCTTCTCATTTACTTTTGCATATGGTGCTGCATGTTATAAAATGATAAGGAAAATTCTCTAACGAGGAAATACAGGCCAACGAGAGACTCTGTGAGTCAAAGAATTCTTTGACCATCTAAGTCACCAATGGCCACGGATAGTAATAAAAAGTTGAATATTCCCTCAACGCTTAAGACAATCAAATTCAGTGTTTGTCAACACAGCCTTTGACAGCTTGTTCTCTGTGGAACACCTCGGAATGCCATGAAACCATCTGAACGGAATCGGAGCTCTAACGCACGTGGTTATTGTCAGCGTGTGTCCGTCCTGCTCTGGCGGGTCACGCAAGGTCAGTTTCAGCGACTGGGAGGGTGAGAGCTGGTCGGAATTTCTAACTGTGTTGCTGGAGGATCTTCATCACCACTGTGCCGAGCAGGCAAACCACAGACTAGATTACATAAATAGCAGTGAGTAAGAGCCATCAAATTCAATACAAGGGAAAAAATATTATAAAAGGGCAGTCATACTAATACTTATATCCTTAAGTGCTGAATCTGAATCTCTTGGACTTCTCAGCGAGGCAAGTTAATGGAAAATAATTTCCAAACATATTTCTTTGAACATTGATGTCTTCAGAGAAATTGGCAGGAAAGACAGATTTTAAAAGAGGGAAAAATAAAGTCTAGTGACTAAAATAAAGTCTGAAAATAAATGCTCTGTAACATTTCTCATTTAATTGAAAAAATTTATCTCTTTTTGTAAAATTCCTTTTGTTAGCCTCAAAGTAGAAATGAGCCTGGACCAGATCAGACCCAATCACCCACAGATGTATACTGAGTGGACAGAACAGTCAAAATGCTTCCCTCCTAGTGCTCACACAAGGTTAAATTGAATTATTTCTTTCTTCATCGGATTACATTGACTGTTAGTCTAATCTTAAAATAAAGATGAAAAATTTTTCATTAAAAATATTTCTGTCTTAGGAATCTCAGAAAAAATAACTGACATACAAATACTGCATTGTACTTTTTTTCAGTAGCAGGTAAACCGTAATTAATTTAATGGCGGGGAGTGAAAAGAGGGCGCAGAGGCAGAAATTACAGCGCTGCCTGTCTCCTGCATGCCAACAGCTGTCTGGCTCCTGCGCCCTCAGAGTGTGTCAGCACCTCTCGGAGCCACTCAACCCACTGCCAGCATGACGATGGCGGACTGATTCTCTCTGAGGTTCCCACAACACACGCCAGCGTCAGAGCCAGCAAAAGAACCTGCTCAGGTCTGACTCTCCTAGCTACTGCTCACCTTCTTGTTTTATTTTGCTTTGCTTTCATCAACAATGCGTTAGTTACTTGGGTATTCAAAAGGCTGTTAAAAAATAAAAAACGGAATCAGTACAATACAAGGAATGTCCACTAGTTCCAAGTAGTCATCCAACACGCTGAAAAAGGTTCCAATCCCAAATTCCAGATTGTTGCTGTTAAAAATAATTTTTCTGGTGGATTTTATAAGAGATTTACTATCTATAAATAGACAATGTCTTTGACCTATGAAGCCAAGAGGAATGGGCTTTTTATTTTGTGAAAAAAGATTGTTGTCTTAAGCTGTTGATACACCTCTTGAACATGAGGTAAATCTAAGAAGGACATGTGATCTTTTTTCAAAGGTGACATAAGACAAAGATGGAATGCTAATTTGCTCTGGGTCAACAATAAAGATTCCTTTTTTGTAATGTACCGGCACTGAATGCATTCCTAGTCTACCTTGTTATTCAAATTGCGGGCCGGGTACCAGCAGCATCAGCAACATCTAGGAGATTTTTGTTTTTAATTGTTGTTTGCTGCTGTCAAGTCAGCCCTGACTCCACGATGACCCCATGCACAATGCAACAATATGCTGCCCAGTCCTGCCATCACCCTGACTGGTTACAGACCGGACCATTGTGATCCATTGGGTTTTCACTGGCTGATTTTCAGAACATCGCCAGTTCTTTCTTCCTAGTTCGTGGTAGTCTGGAAGTCCCACTGAAACCTGCTCATCATCATAGCAACACCCAAACTTTGCTAGTTAAGCTTGTGTGTTAACTTGGCTGGGCCATGATTCTCAGTGGTTTGGCAGTTATGTAAAGATGTATTTTGACAGTTACATAACGGTGCAGTGATGTAATTTGACAGTTATATAATGATGTTGTTATCCTCCATTTGGTGATATAATGTAATCACCTCCATGATGTGATCTGATGTGATCAGCCAATCAGTTGTAAGTGGAGTTTCCTCGGGGGTGTGGACTGCGTCATATACATATGGACATTCTGGCAAAGCTTGCTGGCTTTTGCTCACTCTGGATCCTGCATCTGGCTCGTCATCATCTGACCTCTGGTTCTTGGCACTGAGCCAGCGGCCTTCTGTACTGCCTGCCGATCTTCGGCTTCGTTGGCCTCTGCAGCCTGTGAACCAGAGGCCTGCTGTCTGAGCTGGTGATCTTGGGTTCATCAGCCACTGCAGCTACGTGAGTCAGGAGACGCCTCCAGCCTGACCCATGGACTTTGGACTTGCCAGGCTCTACAACCACGTGAGCCATTTTCTTGAGATAAATCTCTTTCTCTCTCTCTATATATATACGCTTCACTGTTTTTGCTTCTCTAGAGAACCCACCTGAAGACATAAGCCTCCACTGACAGACAGGTGGTGGCTGTGCATGAGATGCATTGAGAGGAAAATGTAGAATTTGAAGCCTCAACGCAGACCTTGTTAATCAAAATCAGCATTTTAGAAAGATGCTCAGGTAAACCCTACGTGAATGACAGTCTGAAGGCAGGTAGACTCTTGAAGTCAGGGCTTATATCAAAGAACTCAGACTGCCACAAGGACTTTGTTATAGTTGCTCCATTTTAATAAAGGATGCTCAAACGGTGTATAGAGTGTGAAAAAGACAGATCATTCCACACTATAATCTAATGTGGTAGATGAAACAGTCAAGTACACTTGATATTCAAAATACGCACAAACTTGTAGATACACATATTCAGCTGCCAAACCACAGATACTACTATGAATAATATTATTAGAATCAGCAAAAAAAAAAAAAAATTAGAAAACTGAAAAGCTTACATATGGAATTTAAATTTATGCTTTTTTCCCCAAGAGAATTAATAATTAAACACACTACTTTGATTATTAAGTGAAATTAAAATTGTAGTTTCTTTTCTGGCATGAAAAAAAAAACATAATAGAGGTTAAGCAAGGTTCTTTTGGAATGAGAGAGTAGTTATATCTCACGTCAGCCACATAATAGATATGGGATTGTAGGCAAGTTACTAACTTTTTCTCAGCTGCCAAGGATTTAAAAAGCACTTTTTGGGACCCTGGTGGCACAGTGGTTAAACATTTGGCTGCTAACCAAAAGGTTGGCAGTTTGAATCTACCAGGTGCTCCTTGGAAACCCTATGGGACAGTTCTACTCTGTCCCATAGGGTTGCTATGAGTTGGGATCGACTCGACGGCAACAGGCTTCTTTTTTTTTTTTTTTTTAAATAGTATAGTGGTTCAGAGTGGTGTGAGCCCTGCAGTCAAATCTCAGCTCCACCCCTTACTAGCTGTGTGACTTTGGACATCTTACTTAACCTCTCTGTTTCCTCTCTTCTCATAGGGTTGTTTCTGCAGGTGTTTAGAACTCGGTCTTGCACATAATAAGAACTCAATAAATGTTGGCGGTCATCATTATCACTTCATTGTCCACTACCTAACAACTGCCTGGCACATAACAGGCACTCAGGAAAACACTGGTCGAGTAAGGAATAAAAGAGGTAATAGATGGAAAGTACTTAATGAAGTATCTTATCTTTAGTAAATGTTCAATAATGGGTAGCAAAAAGATCTTTGAGATTCAAATACTTTTGTGAAATGCACGCATATTTATTAATATGTTACCAAGGTTATAAAATGAATAATCATCTCTATTAAACTATATATACAAATGATATGCAGTTCATAATTTTCTAAGTGTGCTCCTGAAGGTAACTAGTATTCTGTCTTTAGCCATATGGAATCTATCTAATCGTAAAAGTCCACCAGGGAAAGTGGAGGCTGGAACATGAACCATATTAACTGTAGAACCTCCACGAGGCTGTGATTCACTGTCATCTGGCGTCCATTCCAGGTCCTAGTGCGAGTTCTATTACTGTCGTCAAGGACTGACAGCTGGGGGCCACCCACAGCCTTCTTTCCACCCCTCTGTCATCCCAGGTTACTCAGTAACCAGGTGAGGTTAACAAGAAGAGCTACAGAGCCTTTGTAGAATTGTTGGTGCTGATCTCCGTATTCATAGGAAGTAATAGTTCATTGAAAAAATAACTTCAGGAGAAAAAGCTTTTATTTGACACTTTAGCATTCAGCTAAAAAAAAAAGGCAATGGAGAAGAAAATTGGAAAACATAATTTACAAAATATTATGCAGTACTACCTTTCTCAATGCTATCCGTGGGCTAGCTAAAACTGAATAATTAAACTAAGAGTGGGATTTCAGGTAAAACACAGACAGAAGCATCCTTAAAGACCGTTAAGGAGCTGTGTTTGTCATTGATGGCTTTCCTGCTACTTCTTCACTACAGTTTCCAGCACCCAGTGGCGCAGCTAAGACCAGCCTCTCACTGACAGTAAGTGAACGCCAGCTGCCGTCATGCGGAGTCCATATGACTCATGGTGACCGACCTCCTGAGATCCAGAGGGTTCTCACTGATTGAGTTTTCGGAAGCAGCTGGTCAAACCTTTCTTGTGAGGTGCCTCTGGGCGGGCTTGAACCTCCAACCTTTCGGTTAGCAGCTGAGCATGTTAACCATTTGCCCCACCCAGGGACTCCACAAGCCCCAAGGAGAGAGCAGTGTGAGCGTTCTGAAGAGAGGGAAGTGACGGCCTACACAGAAAACCAAAAAACCAAACCCGCCGCCATCAAGTCGATTCCGACTCACAGCGGCCCTAGAGGACAGGGTAGAACTGCCCCACGGAGTTTCCAAGGAGCACCTGGTGGATTCGAACTGCCGACCTTTTGGTGAGCAGCCATAGCACTTAACCACTGTGCCACCAGGGTTTCCATCCTGCACAGAGGCACCTGTAAATACGGAAGGAAGGTGAGCTGGCCTGGCCGCAGGGAGCCATCACTGCACAGTGGACAGCCACTCTCTAAAGTCGAAAAACAACCAAGTATTTTTAAAATAGGAGGTATTCGATATCTAGAATCCAAACAGGTCAGGGGAGATCATGGGGTAGGGAGGGTTGCGGCAGAGATGTGAGGGTGTGTGAGTGTGTGTATGTATGTAAGTATGTGTGTAGGCTGTAGGTGAGTCTATGTATGTATGTGAGTGTGTGTGTGTGTGTGTGTGTGTGTGTGCGTGTGGTATGTTGGTAGGGATCTACTGTTGAAGGCATTTAAATTTCATGGACTAATAAAATTTAAGAATAATAACTTTGGAGACCGACACATGGTTGCCAACTTTTTATTTTGTCAAGATTTTCCTAGACTTCTGGCTTAGTTGATAAACTCCCTCAATGAAAGCTCTTTGCCTAGATGGCAATAAAACATATGGTACCAAAAACAGTATAATGGCTCGGGGTGCTATCATTTTTTATCAACATATAATAAAATCTGTGCAATTATATTACTGATTAAAATTACAAATATACCTACTTTTTTATGTTTTATGGTTACAGAAAATTGGATGTGAACTTGAATTGGGGTTGAAAAACGTTTTATTCAAGTTTGCTTTTGAGTCTCAGCTTATTCTAAAAAGGTAAGGCAGCAGAAAATGGTCAGTATTTAGCCCCTTACTTTTGGTTACAAAGAGAAGTCACAACACACATCTTTTATTTAGTGCACTGGGGTTCCTGGAAAGTTTAGTGACATACTAGAGAATTCAAATGCTACAAATAGTAAACTACATTTAAGTACTTAATAAGTTACTGAATAGTTTTTATTTTTTATTAGAGTAGTCTTCACATAACGTTGTACACTGATGTTTCAGCAGACTTCTATGTTGAGGATTAATTTCAGAATTGTCTAAGCCTGTTCTAAGATTTAGTAACATTTCTTTTTTATCTTTTCACTTATGAGTGATTACTTCCAATTTTGTAAAGTTATTTAATATCAGAGAAGAGCCACTTCTAGGTAGAGGTTTGAAGAGGTATGTATTTTGGTTATGCGTTTCTGAGTTTTTCTGCCTTTGTTTTCTATGGAGTCCCTGGGCAGTGCAAATGGTTAAGAGTTTGACTACTGGCCGAGAGGTGCCTCAGACGACAGGCCTGGTGATCTGCTTTGGAAAGGTCACAGCCTTGAAAACCATATGGAGCAGTTCTACCCTGCACACGTGGAATCGCCATGAGTTCAATGCCCTGAATGGCAGCTGGTTTTGTTTTTTTATGGAAACATGAAGGTGTCATGTGACTGAAGGCCTCGGCACCAAGGGCAGTGCCTGGTGCCGTGAAGGGCAGGGATTAACCCTGACACAAATCTACTGGCAGGTGTCTGTAGCTTTAAATGTCAACATCCTCCTGAGCTTTAACACTTGATTATTAAAGGAAACTTGATATTTAATCACTGTAGAAAAATGATGGCTCTTTGTTAGAAAATGGGATTTTGAGACAGAAGTGAAAATTAAACTTACTTATAAATGAAGTTTCTCCCAAGTAACCTCTCCGTTTAAGAACGACATCTAGAAATTTGGAGTCCTCGTTGATCAGGTAATATTCCTTTTCAAAGGAGATCCACGCCCAATTTAGATGAAAATGTTGGTTGGTTAACCTGTTTCCACCTGGAAAACAAAAATTGAAAGCCCCAGATTAGTGCTTTCTTGGATAAGCGACTTTAAAAATTCCACACAATACTTCGATGACGCAGCATGATCTATCTCAGCCTTGGCCTCCGGACACCTTTTAACTCAGTACTGAAGTCACTCCTGAGGTTCACCTTTCAGCCAAAGCTTAGACAGGTCTATGGGGGCCCACGATAACACACACGTGAAGGACGTGCTTCATAGTTCAGTCATGTATATGAGACTCATGGGCACAGCAGCCCAAAAGCAAAAACAGGAAAGCAGGAAGGGACAGGAAAACTGGATGAACAGAAACAGGGCAGCTGGAGTGGAGAAGGGAAGAGCGTTGACACATTGCAGGGTTGGCAACCAATGTCACGAAACAATTTGTGTGTTAACCGTTTAATGAGAAATTAATTTGCGCTGTAAACTTTCACCTAAATCACACTCACACACACACACACACACACACACACACACACAGAGTCACTCTAGCTCCTTGGTTTGATAAACAACAACTCCAGAATATACAGGGAGATCTAGCTTACTGTTTGTCTTAGTCATCCAGTGCTGCTACAACAGAAATACCACAAGTGGATGGTTTTAACAAAGAGAAATTTATTTCCTTACAGTAAAGTAGGCTAAAAGTCCAAATTCAGGGTGTCAGCTCCAGGGCAAAGCTTTCTCTCTCTCTTGGCCTTCTCATCAGTGTCCCCTCGGACTAGGAGCTTCTCGGCACAGGGACCCCGGTCCAAAGGATGCGCTCTGCTCCTGGCACTGCTTTCTTGATAGTATGAGGTCCCCCCATTCTCTGCTTGCTACCCTTTCCTTTTATCTCTTGAGAGATAAAAGGTGGTGCAGGCCACTCCCCAGGGAAACTCCCTTTACATTGGATAAGGGATGCGACCTGGCTAAAGGTGGTGTTACAATCCCACCCTAATCCTCTTTAACATAAAATTACAATCACAAAACGGAGGCCAACCACACAATTCTGGGAATCGTGGCCCAGCCAAATAGATACACATTTTTTGGGGGACATAAGTCAAACCATGACACTGTTTGTTGATTATTACACAAAAAACACAATAGCTGACATAATCCTTCACAACGTTTGTTGATCTTTAAGGAGAGAAGTTAGAGAGCAGCAGGCAGTCTCCTCCAGAAGTGATTTTATCACAAAGCCAAGCTTCCAAGTTGCAGGATGGCTCACTTCCCACAAGGTGCCGCTGGAGAGCAGGTTTTTCTGCAGACATGGCTGAAAGGCTCATTTGTGATGTTCTTAAAAATACACACACACTTTCACAAATACCTTTTTCTGGTTCACTGAACAATTGTGTGGAAGGCTTTAATTATAACCACTTAAGAGAAAACAAATATCCCTTCTCTGCCTCCCTTTCCCACTATACTCCTTAAGAGAAAACAAATATCCCTTCTCTGCCTCCCTTCCCCACTCCACTCCACTCCATTCCTTAGAGCAGACAGACAGCTCTTTACATGGATTTCCACTCTCCTCTGAAGATAAGGCTTTCCCCTCCCACCTCCCCACCAGAACGGGCTGGCTGTCTATCAGGGAAAATAACCCTGTGTGTGATCTCTCTAATGTGAAAGCTACTCTGGTGGGTAAATGAAAAGTGGAATGGTTATCAGTTGATCGCTTTGCACCCATCCCTCCACTTCCTTTGATCTACACCAATTATTTCAGAGTAAGGAGAGACTTATAAACAAAGGCATCAGCAGTTTCTTTTAAGTCTTTCTGGAAACGGGTGGAAAAAAAGCCCAAATAATAAACACAGCTAGAGGCAAAATTTTAATTCTAGTCTCTTCCTTCCTGAGTTCCCATAGAGGGCACGACACTGGAGCAAAGGGAATGAGATGGGAAACCAGGCAGACATCAGTAGATGGGGGGAACACAGCAAGGGAACAACTCGTGAAAATGTTCATCTTTGCTGGAACTTTTAAACAATTGCAGCAACTCTGAGCTATCAACTGACTCTAATGATGAAGACAATACCCAGTATTGCTGAGGTTGTGTAGGGAATTGGTTTTCTTATTTGTTGTTGAGTTGTAAAGTAGCACAAACCTTTTAGACAGTGTGTGCGAGAGGCCAAAAGATGTTCATACCGTTTGATTTTATAAGTCCTTCTGTGGGGCTTTTACTTCAACAGAAGCAAAAGTACATATGCAAGCAAGCAGTCATTGCAGTATTTTCTGTAACAACCCCACACTGGGAAAATCTAGGGTTGATGACATCACGGCACGTCAAATCAATAAAACCTAATTCATCCATTCAACAATAAATATCAAATGCTTGTTGGAACACTTTAAAACTCTTCAGGAGATAAGTGAAAATACAGAAACTCACTAGTACTGATATTGTGACCAGGGCTCCATTAAAAACAAAAAAAATCCCACCAATCCCGTTGCCATGGAGTCGATTCCGACTCACAGCGACCCTACAGGACAGAGTAAAACAGCCCCCTAAGGTTTCCAAGGAGCGATTCCAACTGCCGATGTTTCGGTTAGCAGCCGTAGCTCTTAACCACTATGGGACCAGGGTAGGCTACTTGGTGTTTTAAATCAATGGGCTTTCAGAGTTCCTGGGCAGCGCAAAAGTTAAGCACTGGCCTACTAACTGAAAGGTTGATGGTTTGAACTCACCAGGGGTACCTCGGAAGAAAGGCGGGACGATTTGCTTCTGAAAGGTCACAGCCATTGAAAATCCTATTCTGACACACACGAGGTCACCGTGAGTTGGAACCCACTCAATGGCAACTGGTTAGTGTGTGTGCGTGTGTGTGTGTGTGTGTGTGTGTGTGTGTGTTTAAAGCTTTCACATTTTTTAATTCATGTTTTGAATAAAAAAGATAAATATATTAGAGAGAACGAGTTTTGTCTCAGTGCAAGCAGGGAATATATTCGCCCTTTTGTCCTCAGGAACCTAACAGGCCCAGGGAGGCTCCTCCGCGGGGCGCTGTTCTGGAGAGCAGCGGTCACGGGCTGGGAGGCTCCTCCGCTTACGCTGTCTCACTGGGAGCGAGTGACTTCTCTAAACCTGTTTCCTCCTCCGGGGAGTCTAAGGAGGGCGACACGGGTCACCGCCGGCGACCGCTGGGAGGCTCAGTGAGACAACCCCGTAACACGAGTGCAGTGCGGGTAGCTTGCTCCCCCGCCGCGCCACGCGGAAGACAGGCCTGGCGATCTGCTCAGAAACGTCACAGCCTTGAAAACCCTACGGAGCAGTTTGACTCTGCCCACCTGGGGTCGCCATGAGTCGGCATCAACTGACCGGCCACTACCAACAGGCACACCACACACGCTCAAATCCCGCTGCGTTCCCCCCGCACGCCAGACAGCTATTAACCCGCCTTCAATCCATTGATCTCCCTTCGCCTTCGCAGTCTCCCTACAGCTGTTGCCACATCAAGTCGAACCTTCTTTGCCCGATTTCCTGTTTCACTCTGACCTTATTTCCGTTGCCCTCCAACCTGCTCCCTGGGAGATCAAGCCAGGATTCTCGCCGCTCCGAGCCTCCCGCGGCTACGCCAGCGCTCTCACCTGCGTGCGTCTGCAGCTGTCGGCTTGCTGATCACTCTGCCCCTTACATGCCCTCTTCCTGTGAACACTGCTCGGTGTGCATTTGTCTTGTTTCTTTATTGGGCAATAAACTCCAGCGGCAACAGGGAATGCTTTTCAGACTCTTCTTGGTATCTTCCATACTACTTCGTATACTTGGCACAAAGTAAATTCTCAGTATATCACTAGAGCTTGATGGATTATAAAAAGGTACAGGAGAAAAAAAATCTAACAATTTAAGGGCAATTCTCCAGATGAGGCCAGGACGTCCCTGGCACCGCAAAGCCTCACATCACCTAAGCTCAGTGCCTCTGTCTGTGACAGGGGCCACAAGCCGCGTTAAAATACGAAACAGGAAAACAGGCATAGCACATTCATTCCGACTTGTGGCGACCCCGTGTGGGTCAGAGTAGAACTCTGCTATAGGGTTTTCAGTGGCTGATGTTTTGGAAGTGGATCGCCTTTCTTTTGAGGTGCCTCTTGGTGGACTGAAACCTCCAACCTTTCAGTTAACAGCTGAGCGTGCTCTTTACACCACCCAGAGATTCCACAAACCACATTAGTGATCTCAACCACTCTCTCTCTTATTTCTCTGTCATACTGAAATTGAAACTAGCATTTTATTTCATAGGATCACTGCGCATAAAGCATAAAAAGGCATAAAAATCCCTAAAATTTTGTTATATAAAAGGTAAAGTATGGTGCAGAATTTGGAATCTGGTAAAGGCAGGGAGCTGATTTGGAGAATTTTTTTTGCATCAAATCCCTTACTTGAACCAGCTGACTTGTAGTTGGCATTGCTGTTTTCAACAGTGCAAAATATCAGTCAAATTTTAAGGTGTTATCTGGAATAATTCTCCTTCTGTTATTTATCCAAGAAAGATGTATTGAGCACCCACTATGGGCCAGATGCCAGGGGTACGGTGATGAAAAAGATGCTATCCTTTCTCTCAAGGAGTATCCTTGTTCGGCAGTGCCTCGTCCACCGCCTTGTACCAGAAGTCATACTGCCAGTGTGTGAAATGCTCATCAAACCATGAGAAGAGATTCTGGAGGTGACAGCTCATTTAGGCAACCAAGTGTCTTCGAGGTAACTGAAGTTTTTTTTTTTTTCTTTAACTTCAGTCATATCTCTTGCAGTTATGGAAATAATTTAAATACTACAAATCAATGGCATTTTTCAGCGTTAAGTTGACATCCTAGATACCTATCTCTAAAACAAATACATAAGAGGAAGAAACACCTAAATGACTTAAAGGAGTAGGAAATTACTAGGAAAAAAACAAGGATCTGTGTTTAAAGGTCCCCCAACACTCCCCTAAAAAAGTGCCTCTGTGGACAGAGCTGGCTTTGCATGGTGCCGTGTTAACTGACACTCGCGTGTATAGAAACCACTGAGATTTGATCTACAGTGACTTCCTCCTGGAGTCCCTGGTGGTGCAAATGGTGAAGCGCTTAGCTGCTCACTGAAAGGTTGGAGATTTGAGTCCACACCCAAAGGCACCTCAGAAGAAACGCCTGTGATCGACTTCTGAAAAATCAGCCGTTAAAAACACTGTGGAGCGCAGTTCTGCTCTGACACATGAGGACACCGTGAGTCAGAGTCGACTGGAGAGCAACTAGCAACTGGTTCAACGCCTGGGTTTCTGCCCTCAAGGGGAAGTGCTGAAGCTGAGGATGGAGGTGTTAGGTGGGCTGGGAATGGCTGGAATAGAACAACCTGGGCATTTCCGGGGCCACAGTCTAAACGAGACAGCGTGTCAGAGTAGAACTGTGTTATGTAGGATTCCAGTGGCAGATTTTTTAGAGCAGATCACCAGGCCTTTCTTCCAAGGTACCTCCGGGTGGACTCTAACCTTCAAGCTTTCAGTTAGCAGACGAGCATGTTAGCCATTTGCACACCCAGGGACTCCAGGCACAACTCTCCTTGTTTTCTGAACGTTCGAGGGGCTCTGGCGAGTGCTACATCTGGGGCTCAGACCCCTTAGCTTCCTGCTCCTCCTGCAGTTGTGTAATCCCAGCTCACCAGCAGCAGCCCCAGGAAGCCTTACCGGCTCTCCTCTTCCCATCTTTCTTTTGGGATGCTGGTTTACCTTGCCGTGTGTACTTCCTTTATATTTCTCATCAGGTCATTGTACTTATTTATCTAGAACATGCACGGATCTGCCACCAGCTGCTGGAGCTCTTACAGGAGAGGCACTAGTCAAATCCATCTTCGAGTCTTAAAGTCCAGGGTGGTGCCTGGGATGTTATGAGACATACTCCTTGACTGGAGAGGGAATGGCTGTTGAAGAAACTTATGGAGTAAGTACGATTTTTAGTAGTAAAACAGCTACTTTATGATTCCTGTTTTTTACTTTTTACATAACAGTTTCTGGCTCAAATAAACAGACAAAATTAAATAAATAAACCAAACCACATTTGTTGTTAGCTGCCGCTAAGTCGGCTCCTGGCTCGTGGGGACCCCATACACAATAGAACGAAACCCTGTCTGCCTATGCCAGACCCATGATCAGCTGCAGATGGGACCATCGTGATCCACAGGGTTTTCACTGGCTGTTTTTCAGAAGTAGATCACTAGGCCTTCCTTCCTAGTCTGTCTTAGTCTGGAAGCTCTGCTGAAACCTGCTCAGCATCACAGCAACATGCAGGCTTCCAAGGACAGATGGGTGGTGGCTGTGCTTGAAGTGCATCAGCTGGGAATAGAACCCGGGTCTCTCACACGGAAGGTGTGAATCTTACCACTGAACCACCACTGCCCTCATACTATGTTTTTTTTTTTGACATGTGGCTCACAACTCCTAGAGCTGTTCCACAACCCTTGTGTTTAAACAATGAATTTCATATTGTATTTCTGTATGCTTTATTTCTATGTCTCTCCAAGGGTAAGCGGTATTTCAGCGTACAGTGTCTCGATGGTCCCTAAACTTTGACAATTTTTAGCTAATTTTAAAGATTTGATTCTAAATGTTTCCTGAAATATTCCAGAAAATAGCAGTCTTCTAAATATTGCATGTTTAAAGAACACTGGGTCAGTGCAGGCTCCCCTCGCCACGCTGCATAAAACAGGTGCCCCACGCAAGTCCCAGCTCTCTCTACCCCGTTTTTCTGATTTTTCTCTACGGCGCGTTCCACTGTATATTTTATCCTCTATACATGCACTTTTTTCTTTGTTCATTTTCTGCTCCTGCCCCCCATGCACATACTGTAACACATGATCCAGGACGGCAGGAATTCATTTTACTTACTGCTCAAAAAATGCTTACTGAATGAATGAGAAAGTGCAACGCCTTGGTTGAAAGTTCAGTAGTGTTTTATTTATCGGGCAATATACTTACAAATGGAAACCCCGGTGACAGAGCGGTTAAGAGCTACGGCTGCTAACCAAAAGCTCGGCAGTTGGAATCCCCCAGGCCCTCCTTGGAAACCCTGTGGGGCAGTTCTACTCTGTCCTATTGGCTCACTGAGTTTTTTTTTTTTTTCATACATACAAACGCAACGTATCTTTTCAGCACCGAATCTTAAAAAAAAAAAAAAAAAAAAAAACTGTAATGGTCTTTAATGACACCCTTTCTAAAATGTCTTGCATACTTCTATTATTGAGCACCATTTAAAGATTTTAAGTGATTGACTGGGAATGTGATTTTCTGGTATCAGGGATGGATTTCATTGTGCACTACAGACTAGTAAGTAAGCACAAGTAAACCCATGTGTACCTTGCTTATTGGTTAATCTGCTCCTGATTGGAATTCATATTTATCTAGTTGACACCTCCAGGGATTACTGATGACAAAAGGTCTGTTTAACCCTTCCATTACAATTTTTTTTAATTTGATTTTTTGTGATTCAGAATATACACTGTGGAACATACACCAATTATTTCTGCATGTACAATGTAATGACATTGATGGCGGTCTTCAAGTATGCAACCACTCTCACTATCCTTTTCTAAGTTGTTCCTCCCCATTAACATAAACTCACTGCCCACTAAGTTCCTATCTAATCTTTTGAGTTACTGTTATCAGTTTGATCCCATATAGATAGATCTTAAAAGAGCACAATGCTCAAGACAGACATTCTTTACCAGTTAAACTATTGTTTGGTTTTAAGAAGACTTCAGGGGATATTTTTGATTTAAGGTTTAAACAGTATGTCAGGGCAATAGTTTCAGGGATTCATACAAACTTTGTTGCTCTGGGAAGTCTGGAGTCCATGAGAATTTGAAATTATGTTCTACATTTCCCCCCTTTTGATCAATGCGATGGTTAAAATTGTGTGTCAACTTGGCTGGGCTATGATTCTCAGTGTTTATATGGGATCGCTCCCATGATTGAATATGCTGTGAGTAGCCAATCAGTGGAAAGGGAGTTTCCTTAGGGGTGTGGCCTGCATCTGAATATAAGCAGACGTTCTGGCTTTTTGGTCAGTCTGGATCCTGCGGCTGCCTCCTGTTCGTCTGACCTCTGGTTCTTGGGTCTTGAGCTATCAGCTTTTCTACTAATCCTGGGATTCAATGATCTTCACAGCCTGTGAGTGGAGTCCTGCTTTCCAACCTGCTGATCTTGGGTTCGCCAGCCCCTGCGGCTACCTGAATCGGGAGAAGCCTCTATCCTAATCCACCGTCTTGGGACGTTTGAGCCTCTACAATTGTGTGAGCTGTTTCTTTGATATAAATCTCTCTCTATATATAAATATCTATACACTTTACTGGGTTTGCTTCTCTAGAGAACCCAGGTAAGACAATCAGGATTCTTCTATTAAATTTTTCATCAAAATATTCGGTAATGGTAGCCAGTCACCATGCAGTTCTTCTAATCTTATGGCAAAGGGGGCAGTTGTTCATGGAGGAAGTTAGCCACACTTTCATTTGAAGTAGTATGGATGGCCTTAGTGATAGCTAATTTCACCTCTACTTTTAGATATGTAAAACCTATTTTCAGGTTTATGCCGGTGTTCTGGAAGGATGGGGTTGCCAAATTAGGAGTTAATTAGCCGTTTCGAGTGACGGTTAAACAACTTTGCCAGGGTTTCATATATCTGCTACTTTGAGATTTCATCTGAAATAAAATCGAGAAATAGTACTGAAAAATTTTGCTTCGTGAGACTGTAAGATTGTCCAGAGTAATTATTACAGAAGCTTAGCCTCCACTCTGAATCTGAGATTTTTAAGTAGACGTTTACCTAGAGAAAATGAACTTAAGACTGTAAAGCTTACCTCTAAATAGAATTAAACACTACGTGGCTCTTCCAATTTAAACACATGTGAATCCTATTTAGTTTCAGACTCTGTAAAATCCTAGGTACTCACTTATTACGTGGGATTGATATAGGGATTTCAAGAACTAAGCTCTAGCTTATTATAATTCTTTTTATTAAAACTGTGACCTTTCACAATTGAACTGTGTATTTCATCTCAAGAATGGAAAAGCATTTCCATTCCTTATTCATTTATTACACACCATGTAAACTTCTCTAAAACATTGATATATGGGTATAGTAAATGTTGACACTTTTAATAACAATAGTTACAGCTTAATGAATGTGAAATTTTAGATGAAGTTAAACAATTTAAAAAACTGATTATGCTCTACAAAGACAGGCAAATATACACATTTTTACTTAAGCGTGATTCACTGGCTTCTAAAATGGATTCTGTTATCTATGATGTACAAGCAGCTACTCTCAAAGTCTCACTGGAGACAAACGAAAGCCCTTAACTTGTGTCATAAATCCACACAACATGTGCCTGACAGCTGATAACCACACTCCCAAATGCTTTGTCTCAAAACCCTGACACTAAGGAGCCGCTAAAAGTTTTGATGAAAAGACCTCTTTTGAACTTCCCCAGCTGGTCTTTAGACTTCTTCATTTGCCTTTTCAATGGGAACTCAATAGTTTTTTTTTTTAAGAATAGCAAAGAATCACAACCTCCAATTAGCCCTCCCTAAAAAGAGGAGGCTGTCTGATTTTTCTCAAGACAAAGCCCACTTCTTCATCAAAAAACTAGTATCACAGCTTCGGCTTGTGCTTGATAAAGGGTAACTTCTGGTGTCTATTTGGCATTGGCAATACATTTCTTCTTGTAGAAAAGTTAGTTACCAACAAGAACATTCTTGGTATTTCCTAGCTTGCTAAAATTGCATTTATCTGTCCAGAATGAAGTCCAGCAATGAAACTGAACTGGAAATTGAATATCCAGCTATAAAGGGAAGCTGTGTATGGTCTTTAAATCAGCAACAGACAGATATTCAGAAAAGATTAATATAACGATGCTACCTAATTTAGTGGGAAATTGGACAAGTTTTTTACGCAGATTTAAGGTCAGGTTCTCTTAGAAGGTAGGGGCAGTGATTAGTAACTATGCACCACCATCAGCACCTGTATCAGTCATTGTCATGGATTGAATTATCCCCCAAAAATGTGTGTGTCCATTTGGCTGGGCCATGATTCCTGGTATTGTGTGGTTTTCCTATATGCTGTAAATCCTGCCTCTGTGATGTTAATGAGGGAGGATGGGTGGCAGTTGTGTTAGTAGGGCAGGACCTGATCTACAAGATTGGATTGTATCCTGAGGCAATGTCTTGAGATATAAAAGACAAGGAAGTGAGCAGTGAGACAGGGGGACCTCACACCGTCAAGAAAGCAGTGCCAGGAGCAGAGCGCGTCCTTTGGACCAGGGTCCCTGTGCAGAGAAGCTCCTAGTCCAGGGGAACACCAAAGAGAAGAAGGCCGACGGAGAGAAAAAGGCTTCCCCTGGAGCTGATGCCCTGAATTTGGACTTTAGCCTACTTTAACTGTGAGGAAATAAATTTCTCTTTACTAAAGCCATCCACTTGTGGTATTTCTGTTGTAGCAGCACTAGATGACTAAGACAGTCATTAAGGTGAGAATCTAAATTAAGGTTAAAATAAGGGATTTATTTTGTTGCCATTTCCATGATAGGATGATCTTCCCTTAACTTTTGCTTTGCCTCAGAGACTCCATGCAAGCCTCTCCAGGAGCGTGTGGTAAGCCTCTCCTTGACCTTGAAAGTCAGGGTGGTTTACAGTTTAGTGAAAACCACTTGGGTAAACAGCTGAAGCTGACCTGGATCTTACCCCCAAGGAGCTGACATTCAACGAGAGGAGATGTCACTGCGTGTGGATAAACTGCAGGAGCTAGAGGCTGACCAAAGCTGTGAGCAAGGCCCTGATTACTGGGGTAGTTCACAAGAGTGAGGGATTGCTTTAACCTCAGGGGATCAAAGACAATTCATGGAAGACCTTGTGTTTAAATTAGGCCTTATATAGGTGGCATTTAGACAGTCAGAGAGATTGAGGGGTGGCAGTCCTGGAAGAATGACAGCATAGATGAGAAATCAAATGAAAAGGGAACTTTCAATTTGGTAGGAGCTCAGCACATTCACTAAATATTTTTTTCCTTCTTTTCCTATTTGAGTGATTAGATAGTGAAGACAAGAAGGAGCAGTCAAGACACATGCGTGGTGTGGTGGCAGCGCTTACCCAGGTGCCACACACACCAGGAGATGCAGAACCTGTAGCTGAGAGCAGCTGTGCCTTTGGAAGACTGACGGAGGTTCCAAAGAACAGGGAGGCAGACTCAGAAACATTTCAACAGATTTTATAATTTTGTAGGTTACTTAAAAGTCCACTGATTATTTTAGTAAGCTATTAAAAATTGCTGCCATATACAACTTTTGATAATTGATGTATCACCTGGGTGGCACAAACAGTTAAGTGCTCGGCTACTAACAGAAAGGTTGGTAGTTGGAACCTATCCAGAGGAGCCTCAAAAGAAAGGGCTGGTGATCTGCTCCTGAGAGTCAGAGCCATGAGAACCCTATGGAGTAGTTCTACACTGAAACACGCGGGGTTGAGTTGGAATCGACTCGACGGCAACTTGGTTTGGTATTTTTTCTCCCTCAGTTCTGTACATGCCCACCCCCACCGCTCCGACTGCCATATATATTCTGAAAAGGGGAAGCAAACCACTAGGCCAGATCCACAAAGAAATATAGAAAGTATAAAAACAAAACCATACCAGCTGCCATTGTGTCTACTCTGAATCATGGCGACCCCATGTGTGTCAGAGTAGAACTGTCCCCCATATGCATAAAGTAGAGGGACAAAGACCCAGGGATGGAGAGAAACAGGCACAGCGTATATGGACTTCTTTTGGAGACACACACCCACATGGTGTTTGTTCTTTTAGGATATTCCGAGCAAGGACACACATAAGCATCGTCTTTGTAACCAAACTGTCACAGAAGCTACATGGAATTGAGCCGTTATGTGCCTTAGTTCACGCTCTACCCTGTGCCTTTCTGTAGATGCTAAAGATACCAAGGTGCCAGATGGTGTGAAGACAGGTGTGGGTCTGACAAACATATCAGTGTTTACCTTAGAAGCCCAGAGCATCATCACTGGTGTTTTGTTCCTTAGGGACATGATTTGATCATATCTATGCTCATAATGGGTATATAATGGGGATATGTATATGAGGATCTAAAGACTTGAATTCTTATTCACCTACTGTATCAAAGGTTGATAAATTTAGTCAATACAAGTCACAATATGCTATTCTTTTGGGACATGGAAAAACAGAGCACAGGGAGTGGAAAAGCTTTCCGCCCCCGTACACACTGGCCCCTCTTGATCAATTCTTTCCATCCCAGTGCCTGGCATATGCCCAGGAGTGTGAACTGAAAGGAACCCTCACTGCATTCTCAGATAGGCAGCCCCGGGCCTCGCTCCAGCCACCTGTCCCTGGCCACTACAGACCTAGGCTGAGCTCATGGGCTAAGGGTTCATGGACCCCTGCATGGCTACTTGCCATCCATGGTCGCTCGAGAATATACAAAGAGAGCTTACAGGGCTATTTTTAACCTATGGGAAAATAATATATGTGGAATGAGTTCTGACGCAGAATTTTCCTTACGCTGCTGGAGACTCTTAGGGTGGCTTGTTCCAGGATCTCAGTTTAAGCAATCGCCCATATCTGGGGAACAGAGTGACAGACCTCATGAGAGCTGCCTTTCTTGGGATATACGGAGCCTCTGGAAAGATAACGCATCGCAGTAGAAATGGATGTGTTGCGCACAATAATGTAACTCCGTAACAAAGCCTTCAGCATCAAAGCAAAGCAGGGATTCCGTACAGTGTAAGGGTGTCACCCATTTCTAGCTCTTGCCGAGTCTCCTGGGGGAATGCTTGGGTCCTAGGGATGCAGAAAACCATAGCAAAAGCTAAGGATGTGCTTAATTAATCTATTAGTCATGCATGGGTCCAAATGGCACTCTTCTGGACACCCTTTTCTTCTAAACAGAATGAAAGAAGAGATTACCACACAGCTCTGGTCCCTACCCCAAGGGACTCTTGGGGCCACAGGCAGGGTCCCTGCTATGGGGGAGCTGGGCATAGCAAACTGGGATTCCTGGCAGAGCTGTGCGGATACTGGGGAGCTGGGATTATCGCAGACAGCACCTACCTTGGGCAGACGTGATATTAAAAATAATGTTTATCAAGCAGTGGCATGGACTTGGACCAACTAGAACTGGCACAACACAGGAACTAACCAGTTAGAAAAGACCCAGGCCAAAATAACTAGAGCTGCAGGTGTGAACTGTAGGTGTGAACTGGGTGAATGTCAGCTTAGCCTCGGGGACCCTGAACATGCTCTGAGAGGAGGGCTAGAGGCAGTCAGGGCTATGGCCAGGGTGATTTGAATAATGTACACATTATCTCAAGGTATCTCACAACAACCCTGCAAGTTAGGTATTTCCAAACTGTAAGGATGAGGTATTTCAAATACCAGTGGGGTCGCCCATGGTGGGCAAGTTTCAGTGGAGCTTCCAGACTAAGACAGACTAGGAAGAAAGGCCCAGCAATCTACTTCTGAAAATCAGCCATTGAAAACCCTATGGATCACGACAGAATACTGTCTGATACAGTGCTGGGAGGTGAGCCCCCTAGGTTGGAAGGCACTCAAAATATACAGGGGCTGCAACAGTGGACTTGGGCACACCAACAATTGTGAAGATGGCACAGAACAGGGCAAGATTTTGTTCTGTTGTACACGGGGTCACCATAAGTCGGAGCCGGCTCAACAGCAACTAACCACAAGGAGGAGGTAAATGAGTCTTGGACAGGATAAACTGCTCCTTAAATTCCTACAGGTGTAGTGCGTGATGGACAAGGATTCAAATCCAGTCTATTTGTCTTCTACGCTTCCTCTATGTAATCACATTAGCTCATTTAGGCCCATATTCTACGGACAAGCTACTCTAGTTGAAGTTCAATTTGCCTTAATTTATTTTGTAAATTAGTGCTATTGATTGAATAAAAACAAAACTGATTATCTGAGTCAGTTTCCCTCAGCCATCAGCAAACCCTCTAGTGCTAATGAATGGTGAGGCAAACCAAAACAAACAATAACAACAAAACCCAGCTGCTGAACTCCTGAAGACCCCCTGTGTGCAGAGGAGAATTGCTCTACAGGATTTTCAAGGTTGTGTGACCTTTTGGAAGCAGGTCGCCAGGACTGTCTTCTGAGGCCCCTGTGAGTGGCTTCCAACTGCCAACCTTTGGTTTAACGGGCAGCGCTACCCGGGACTCCCAGGGAGGCGGACAATGGTGAGAACACAGTGGACAACAAAGGGATGAGTACGTAAATATTTGAGACAAAATTATAGAAGAATCAACACAAGCTAAGGATTGAGACCCTCTTGTCTTATGAATGAATCTGGAGCCATAGCTGCATGCCTAGGCGGCTGGAAGGAAAACGCTTCCCTCAGACTAACTGATGTGCTCCAGCAGGCCGGGGGCTGGGTCAGAGCGAGCAAGCCGCAGCCTGTGGAATCCTCCACGGTTCTCTAGTTAAGCACTGCCCCTCCCCCAACTCCACTCCAAAAGAGAAGGTGCTTATTTTCTTCGTCTGTAACTAAAAAAAAAAAAAAAAAAGGGAAGAAAAGGAAAAGGGGAGAACCATGAGTCTATATCCCATAACCTGGGGCTTAAAAAACGTTGCCTTAATCGTGATTTAATTTTGTAAGGCTCTACTTTCTTAATTCCAAGTTTAACCCTATGGAATGAAAGTCTCCAACTGTCGGTATGCAGGCCTAGCACACGGAATTCAGGTGTGCATCTGCGGAGGACAAAGGACAAAGGACAAAGCAAACATATAATTGCAAGGTGAACTCTTCATTTGCAGCAGACGCTACTAGATTATCATTTGGAGTCCAAATTAAAAGCTAATTTAGGCATCTTAATGCCATAATATGAGTGGCGGAGAACTTTTTTCCCCTGAAAATCAAAGAAGTGTGACACTGTATTTTAAACAAGAACATTACAAACTGATTTAACAAATAACTATGTTGGTGAACAGGACAAATATAGACTCCACGCACTTTGGGTTAAGACTGAACCGTGGATTTCATCTCGTCTACCTGCCCCATTTGCCCAAGGTCCAGAGAGGTGGTGTTATGAGGAAGATTACAAAGTGGCCATTTGCAGGATAGGCATACACTCCCAAGGGTCTGAACTTCTGGTCTAGTGGTCTTTCCATTTAACAGGCTGTAATCTCAAATCTCAGATATTTTTCTTAAGCATACAATCACGAAAATGAATATTTAAAATCATATGAAATTATATGTCTGTATCAGTGTATAAATTTTGGGGGGACATACTTTTTTCCATTTAAAGCAATTAAGAACTTCTCTATCCTATTTTTCCATTTACAAACAGAAGCAAAAATTACAAAAGCACCAGCAGTACCTAATCTCACAGAAACAACAGCAGCTTTACCAAGAGCTGAGTTAAATTCGGCAAGAAGAGCCACGCCCTCTCCCTCCCTCTGGGGAAAGGAAAACATACGGAATAAACACCTGGCACAGCAAGACTCCATGCATGCACTGCCTGAGGCTACAAATACATTTATTACATCTCTGGCAACACATTCTTAAAATAAACTTAATAGCCCTCAGGTCTCTGTTCAAACCAGAGCCTAATTCCTTTTGTGGCGCCAGACAATTCCCCCAGCCCGAAGGAACTTGTGCTTGGAAATGAAAGCTGTGGTTCTTTGCTCTTGTGGAGGAACCTGTTCAGCACCATTTAGTTAACACCCTGTGAAGTGACGTTATCTTCTAAGTCCTATTTGTAAAACAGCACCATACACATTTCCCGTTAAGACACCGCCGTTGCAATTAACGTGGATTACAATCTGAGCTCTGTTTCGGATTATGTTTTGCCAATGTGTATATATCCACATTAAAAGACAAAAACATAAAAGAAAGAGGAAAAAGTCTGAAGTATCATCTGACTGTTAAAAAAAAAAAAAAAAAGCCCATCTTTTAACTTAACTTGTTTCCGTTATTCCCAAAATTTAACTTTGATGGTTGAGATTGGAGGAGGATGGCAGAGAACCCATCCTCGGCATTAAAATATCTCCTTGTGAGTGAATTTTAACTGAGAATCCTGCAGTGTCAGAGCCAGAACTTCCTAAAGGTAGTTTTAGTTGGACTTGTTGTTACTATTTTGTTGTGTGTGTGTGTTTTTGTTTTTTTTTTTAATCTGATTTGCTAACTTGTTCTTAGCAAAACCAAGATATGGAGGTTTTAAATTTATAGACATTAAAATTAAAAAGAAATATATAAGATCCTACCTGGTTACTCGGCTATGGCTCCTGTGACAAATTAAAATAGCTTTGTCACTGATTTCAGCCAAGGAAGAAGGAAGAGGGAGGGAGGGAAGGAAAAACAAGGCGAAGGCAGAGAAGATGAAGTAGAACAGCATCAATGTTATATGTTTGTTTTTCACATTTTCTTTTCATTTATTTCAGATTAGTTTTGCAAAGCTAGCTTTTGTGCTTAACTTGTAGTATTATTTAATTAGTCCACTCCTTTGGTGACGGCTCTGATCCCTTTAAAATTACACAAGAGCCACAAAGACAGCCTTCCTTGGTGATTTCACTGTCGTAGATTAATATGAAAGCTGTTCATTTACATACTCAGCTGCCCCCAAAATAAATAAACCCACGATAAGCATAAAGGCTAGTTAGTATGGTCTTAGAACTCTATAACACGTGTAGAAAAATAATCCGGACAATGTACAGCAGTTTAATTCAAAGTGCTTTTTGAACAGAGCTGTATGCAGAGCACAAATAGTTAAGCACTTGGCTGCAAACTGAAAAGCTGGTGGTCCACCCAAAGGCCCCTCAGAAGAAAGGCCTGGCAATCTACTGGAAAATCAGTCATTGAAAATCCTATGGAGCACAGTCATACTCTGACACACATGGAGTCCCCATGAGTCTACATCGACTCAAAGGCAACTTTTTTGTTTGTTTCTGAAAGACTTAAAACCTAGTGAAGAGGGTAAATCAAATACTATACATGAGTTGCAATACAAAATGTAAAAAGGTGAGTATAAAGTGCCTGGGGCGCAGGGCAGGATGGGAGGGTATGCACTGGGAAGACCACTCGGGGCTTGGCAGGAAGGGCACAGTGGATGACAGGGATGTGCAAGGCCACTGCCAAGGTGGAAGGGACATCAAGAAAACAGGTGTCAAAGAAGGACACGGGGACAGCGTTTTGGCAACATTAAATACTCCAGTTTTACAGGGTACCCAAAAGGAAAGGGGAGAAGTAGGAGAGGAGCTGCGAAGGCAGGCTGTGGGTGGAAGAAGTTAGCAAGAGACATAATCTGAGATATGCTTTTAAGAAATGGCAAGTTTTTAGAATTATTCTGAGATTCATTAGAATAAAGACAGGCTCGGCTGTTGGGGAAAAGTTTGGTGGCTCCTCAAAAAATAAAGCAAGACTACCACATGACCCAGCAATTCCACTCCTAGGTATATACCCAGGAGAACTGAAGGTAGAAACATCAACAGAGACTTGTCCGCCGATGTTCACTGCAGCACAATTCACAATAGCCAAAAGGTGGAAACAACCAAAATGTCCATCAAGAGATGAATGGATAGACACAATGCGATATATCCACACAATGGAATACTACTCACCATAAAGAGAAATGAAGTCCGGATACACGCTACAGCATGGATGAACCTTGAAAACGTTGTGCTGGATGCAGTAAGTCAGACACAAAAAGACAGTGTATGATGCCACGTATGTGAAATATCTAGAATAGGCAAGTGTATGGAGACCACAGTTTATCGGTTACCAGGGCTGGGTGGAAGGGAGGAGGAAAGGAGGACTCCGCGTTTAGGGGACACTGAGCTTCCATGAAGGGTGATGGGAAATTGGGGGACCAGATAAGGGCGCTGGCTGAACAATACGATGGATGTAAGTTAATGTCACTGAACTGTACATGTGACAAATGCTGAGATGGCAAATGTTTTGTTACATATATATTTACCATAATAAAAAAAATAAAAATATGGACTAGCAATTGTTAGGCATCATTCTCAAATACCTAAAATACTAGGTTTTTCAGCCAGTGGAAGAGAAAACTTGCATTATGATACAAATGGGTCTATAAATATTACTAAAGAAAAAACAAAATTTTGTCCCTAAAAAAATAGGAAAACTTTGAATATTAAAATTTATCCATGAACAAATAAAATGACTAACCAGAATTTTCCACACTAAGCAGCAAATCTTATGAATACTTAAAACTATTAGATTGGATACAACCTTTTGGCATATTGCCATGCCAAAGAACTCTTTATTAACATTTTTTGGTATCTAGCAACTAACTTTGTATGCATGGAAGCCACGAAAGAAGGGCCTATCCCCTACTGAGCTTTAGCAAAATGGTCTATGCTTTTTAGCAAGTACGTTGTAGAAGGGCACCAACGTCTTTTTAAAACTTTGAAAAACTTAGTGTTCTGTTTGAAAAAATAGTTTACAACTTGGGTATACTTGTTTTCAGATTACAATGAACTTTTTGGTTAGAGAAAAAGTTTGAGTTTGATTTTTCACTACTCCTGTCTGTTTAAACAAAATTACTTTTTTAATTTTTATTTTACTTGAGGGAAGAATATATTATTAGTAATCAGAAGTCATATTGGTAGCAATGATAACGTATAAACATTATCAGCAAATCTTATGAGTGATTTTCAGAAGTATTATATGTAATAAATCAGGGTGAGAAACTGAGAACTTTATTTGAAGATCCTAAAATTTATGCATTCCATATACTCAGAGGTTTGAAAAGCAGACCTTATTTAAATGTACATAAATTCTGAAGTTCTAACAATTTTTTTTTTAGTTCTTAGAAAAATGGTGTAAAGGGAGGTACTCCAAACGCCCATTTGTTTTGAGCAGTGAAAAGAAACGACAACGAGATTTCTTGGAGGAGTGTTGACCTAAGTGTCTACTTGGTCAAAATCCAAACGCATACCACAGGTAAAGCTATGCTTCTCTCTCTCCCTGTGCTTTTCACTGACAAAGAAAATGAGGATCAGTGTGACAGAATTCTCTTACGCCAAGATAAGCCACATTTTTCTTCATTTGGTTAATACACAGTGCAGGTGGCATTTGATGAATACGCTGAGGATTTGAGACAATGGTTACTGCAGACAATTCATGAGCGGCAGAAACTTTAAAAAAAGACAACAACTTCTAAAAAGGCATCCTTGGAAAGCAAATGCACTGATGTTACACCTCATAGTCTAAACCAGCGGTTCTCAGCTGGGGCGGGGGAGGGGTGGTTTTTCCCTGGAGGACGACGGGCAATGCTGGAGACATTTTGATCGTCACAACTGGGAAGCGGGGGTGCCACTAGCATCTAGTGGGTAGAGGCCAGAGACGCTACTAACACCCTACAGTGCACAGGCCAGCCCTCCACGACTAAGAATTATCTGGCCCAGAACGTCAACAGAGTTGCTGTAAAGAAACCCTGGTGTAAACTTACTATCTAACGTATAAGCAGATTATCTGAATTTCTTTGGTAAGTTTCATGAAATAATAATACATATGGTCAAATGATAAACCTGTCTCCTCTTCTCACCTAGAAATGAAGAACTTTTCAAATCGTGTGGAAATTTCCTGTACAAAGACCTTATCCTCGTGTTGCAGGAAGCAGCTGAGTCGATAGTTTTCTTACTCAGTCAAAATGTCTGACTAATTGCAGGGGAAGTCACAGGCGAGGACCTCGAGAGAAACCCTCCACACACTGTGTGTCAAGGTGATACTGTAGGCATGGCTCAGATTTTAGTATGACATCAACGATGTGGGCACGTTTCCATTCTAGAACCTTTCAGCAGCTGAGGCTTCATCAGAACATCTTGGAGCTGTGAGCATGAAGGAGGAGGTCTCCTAAGTTCATCGTAGGAATGTCGAGCTGGACAACATAAGCCATCCACGTTTCTAGGCCTTTGCAGCTGAGAGGAGTAATCACACATGCTCAAATGCACAAGTGTGCTTGTATGCACGCATGTGCAAACACACACACACACCCTCCCACATCACTGTCTCCAAAAATACAGAACACATAGGCCTTTACATGGTGTTCCACTGGACCATTTAGAGAAGCATTTCCCAAAATATATTTTTTGGAACCTTATTTTCCCTGGCCATTAATAGGTATTGTGTTAAAAAAAAAATTACTCCCAGTCAACGATGAGTGGGATACACTGGATTAAGCCATGTAAGCAGAAGTTCTTCTGCAGCATTTCTCAGAGTCTTTAAAATGCAGCTGTGCACTGAATGAGTCCAAGGAAGGGAAAGAGGATGCTGCATTTCCCAGTGTCATTTCATCATAAAACCCATTTCTTAAGGTATCATGTAAGACTGTATTCTATAGAAAGCACTTCGAGACAGTTGGATTTGACTATAAACCACTTAAAACACAGATACAAGCAGAGAGCCTTGTGTAGTGTCTGTCACATCCAAGTCACATAATTTTCAAATGAAAATTGCAGCCGTATTTGATACCAGAAGTTGGAATTGTACCTCATAATACTGAGGAACACAACAAAAATCCAATAAAAATAGGAGATTTTTTTTTTTTTCTACCAGCTATAAAAATTCTGGCTCAAGGTCTCCCATTTCTTAATCCAAATGGCAAAGTAAACATGTTAATATGTAGAAAAAAACCTTGTCATAGAGTCAATTCTGACTCATAGCAATGCTGTAGAATGTCATGAAAAATAAGTAAACTCAACTGACTACTGGTATACCTGTTCCACAGAGGCAGCAATTATTCTTGCAGACACATGCTTTGTCTTCTTTGTGGATTAACAGTGTAGTACCCCAGCCCCCTTTTTAATTAGTAAAATGTGGGATCAGATCTCAGGGGACAAAGGTTAGGATTTTGGCCAGTTCCAAAAAAAAAGCCAGCTAAAATCACCAACAATGTACAATGAGCTATGTCAGCCTCCCATTTTTAGTTGGATCTTACTCCCTGTCGATATTTGAACCGTATGATCTGCCCAACTCCGATAAGGGATTTAAAGGCTTACTAGGAAGAATGCTTCTGAAGCTATTAAAACAACCAGCAAGGGAAGAATGGACTAAGCCGGGTTTTGGAAAGAGGATAAGGCTGTAACATAAACGTTAAGGCTGATAAAAAATCTGAGGGCACGTTGTTCCCTAGTCTGTACTTCTTCCGCACCCTGATCAGTAACTGCTTCCCACAAAGCTATCAACAAATCCAACAGCTCTATACACATTGATTTTAGAAGGAAGCAGAAAGACATTTTTGAGCCACTGATTCACATCTCAACTGGCTGCTGTATTGCTATTAATAACGTCTACTAGAAAATATCTTCATTGATTGAAGAACCAAATGGGCTAGAAAATGAAAATTGTCAATTAACCCCACTACCATCTTATGTACGTATAGAAAGATGCTGTGGAGATTTAAGCCAACAAATGAAAAAAAAAATTATATATAGAAATTATATAAAATTCCATGACATTCTACAAACATATTTACATTTATACATATATTTGTTGTTGTCGTTAGGTACCGTCAAGTCAGTTCCAGCTCATAGCGACCCCATGTACAACAGAACAAAGCACTGCCTGGTCCTGTGCCATCCTCACGATTATTGTTACGCTTGAGCCCATTGTTGCAGCCTCTGTGTCAATCCATTTCCTTGAGGATCTTCCTCTTATAAATAATTTTATGCTGTCAAGAAACTGAGTCTTTATAAGAAGAGAGAATGCATACAAACACAAAACCAGACCATGAATACTTTTTAAGGAATAATAGGAAAACTATCTTTTAGGAATACAGAAAATTCCCAGAATACCTTCTTTAAAGAGGAAAATCTCACAAACATCTTTAGTTCCTTTAATGATGACGGAGGGAATGAGACTGTGGGGAGCACCTATATCTCTCCTTCTTTTTCTTATTCTTTTGTTTCCCTTTTCTCAATATGGAGAATATGGGTGGTCAGGGTAAGTGGGACATGGAACCTAAACAAGAAAACTTACAAAAGCTGGACTAAATGAATCTGAACAAGGGAAACTAGACTATATAAACCAAAAAAACTCACCGCTGTCGAGTCAATTCTGACTCATACCCATAGGGTTTCCAAGGCCATAATCTCTGCGGAAGCAGACTGCCACATCTTTGTCTCTCGGAGTGGTGGTTTCGAACTGCCAACCTCTCAGTTAGCAGTCCATCACTTTAACCACTGACCCACCGGGGCTCCTTAGATTGTATAAAGGTCTGAATTACATTTGTGGACTAGTTGGTGAAGACTACAACCTGGCTGGTGTTAGGGCCTGGCTTCCACCAGTGATGGAGACAACGCTGTCAAACAGGCAGAGACTGTCTCTCGCACCTCCTGTGGTGGTACACCCCTCCTCCACAGCCTCACTTGTCTCTTGCTGTTGTTGTCAGCTGCTGCTGAGCAAGCCCATGTACAGCAGAAGGAAACATTGCCCGGTCCTGTACCATCTTCACCCTTGTGGGAATGTTTAAGTCTATTGCTGCAGCCACTGTGTATTTCGAATGCCTTCCAACCCAGGGGGCTCATCTTCCAGCACGATATCAGACTATATTCTATTGTCTGATCCATAACGTTTTCTTGGGCTAATTTTTAGAAGTAGATTGCCAGTCCTTTCTTCCTAGTATGTTTTAGTTTGAAAGCTCTGCTGAAACCTGTCCACCATAGGTGATCCTGCTGGTATTTGAAATACCAGTGGCATAGCTTCCAGCATCACAGCAACATGCAAGCCACCACAGTAGGACAGACTGACAGACAGTGGTGGCACTTATTCTCCAGAGAAGTCAAATGCTCTTCTGGCCCGTTAAAGTCTTCACTCTTTCATGCCAGCCCTCCAATTCGGCAATTTCTCTTCTTTGCTCCTAACCTCAGTTAAAAACTCCTTAGCCTGAATGCTGTTTGTCAGGTAACAACTAGATTGCCTTCGTTAGTTATTCAGCCTAAAATATGCATAAAGTTTATCTTTTCAAGATTTCTTATACATTAGGGGCTTCTTGATCTCAAATAACCTTCTAAGGTCATAGTTCATCGTCTTCTTTGCCTTTCTCCTCCGTTGAGGTCCCGATCTCAGATAACCTTCTAAG
>NW_004444141.1:3595983-3601045 GCF_000243295.1 Trichechus manatus latirostris
TCTCAAATAACCTTCTAAGGTCATAGTTCATCGTCTTCTTTGCCTTTCTCCTCCATGGAGGTCCCGATCTCAAATAACCTTCTAAGGTCATAGTTATCATCTTCTTTGCCTTTTTCCTCTGTGGAGGTCCTGGTTTCCACATCCTCCATCTTTCTTTTTCTTGGTTGAATTCCTTGTGTTGATGAAACACGTCCTCCAGAAAGTTCTTGAAAAATGGCGTGCAGAGGGTAATTTTTTCGAGCATGGCAATTATATACATGTATTTTAATCCATTTACCTTTGACTGATAGTTTGGCTGAATATTAAATCCTAGATTGGAAAACATTTTCCATGGATCTCAAAATTTCGGTTTTGCTGCAAAGAAAGAAATCCAGTGCCCGCCTCTGATGCTTCTGTATGAACTTTCTCCTCCCTCTTTGGAAGCTTTTAGAATTTTTTCTTAGTCTTTGGTTTTCTGAAAGATTGTGCTTTGGAGTGGGCTTTTTACTGTTTTGGGGACTCAGTAAGCCCTTTCAATCTAGAAACTCATCACTTTTAGTCCTGGGTTTATTTTCCTTCACTTGTTTCTTTTGACAATTCTCTCTCCTCTTTTTTAATTTTTTTTCTTTGTTCTCTCTGGAACTATTATTTTTTTCAGATATTGGACTTCCCAGACTGATGCACTAATATCGAATATTTTGTCCATTATTTTCCATCTCTTCATCTATTTGCTCTACTTTCTAGGAGGTTTCTTCATCTACCTGCTCCTGTATCAGAATTTTCCATCTCTACCAGCATATCTCTAATTCATAAAGGTTCTGTTTGTTCTGTGAATGCTCTTTTTTTATAGCATCCTTTTCTTGAGAAAGATGAGGCAGTCTGGTTCTGTAAAGATTTACAGTCACTATGATTCAGAATCAACTCGCTGGCAGTGGGTTTGGTTTTGGTTTTGGTTTTTTCAGTTTTCTTGTTCCAAGGATACCATATAACCTCTTATATTCCTGAGGATGCTAATTCCTCATTTTCTTTTTGCTTTGTTTTATTTCATTCATTTCAGATGCTTTCCTTTGGTGTTTGAGGATTGTTGGTTAGATACTCAGATTTATGAGTAGAAGACTAACACTGAACTGTGCATGTGAAGACTGCTGAAATGGCGAATGTTTTATTTATATCTTTCTAAAATAAAAATAGTTTAAAAAAAAGAGTAGAGACAACTAAGCTAAGTGGAAGCTCTGCGTGTGTAGATGTATCTTATTAACTGGTGGGCTTCACTGTACGGGATCTAGCTGAGGTGACTTTGGGAGAAACGCTGACAGTCCGTATCTCCATCTTTTCTCTTAGGTTAGCTAGATTTCCCAAAGGAAACCTTTCTGACTTTCTGCCTGGAGGGTGAAATACTAGCTTCCAGCTTTCTGCAAGGCAAATGAGGGAAGGATCCTAAGATTTCAGTGCCAACATACAGATGTACATCTAAACTGTGTTTTGAAAGTTGTATCTCCTCTCCAGCTGTGCCTGATATCCCCGTTACAAAACTCTGCTAGTTCAAACACACCAAGAGAATAACCTCCAGGGTTTCTTTAGGCTGAAGGAAAGTCAATCCCCCAGGTGCATGGATGGAGGAGATATTCTGAATCAATTCTCTTTCAGCATTTCTTGTACCTCTTTTTCGGAGGAACCCAGTACCATCAATTTCTGAGCTTTTCAAAGGTTTTAGAAACAAACCAGGTTGTCTCTGGGCTTTTCCCAATGCTGGTTTCATTTTTTACTTTCTCTAACCATCAAAGTTTGATATACTCGTCTTAGTCTGTTGCACACTTGTCCATCTGCTTTCCATATTCCAGATGTTATTGATTTTGACCTCTTTCCTGTTCTTCGTTCTTGGAGGATTATGCCATTTTATCATTTACAGTATCGTAATTTTTGTGGGGCCTCCAGAGGGGGTGGAAGTATCCATGTGGATTTTACCAGTCTAATCATGAGCCCAGCTGTGCTCTTTACTAGACTGTGATGGTTCTTGCGATGAGTTTTGAGCTTAAATTAGAATTAAGCTTTGTCTCCTATTCTCTACTTTGGCAAGAACCAAACTTGTTAATTACTGCAGCTTTTAAGTAATCATCAGGGTAACGACAATCATACTGTTAGTGGAAATGGCCCAATAACAAGATCTTGGCTAGATTTTCTGGGTGACTCAGTCATTGAGCTAGGACTGCAAATACTGTAACACTTCATGTCTAAAACTCAGCCTACCTGACAAACCTATCCATAGGAACACCGGTAGAAAGAGCAAGGAAGCAAAACAAGCTTCTGATGAACAAAACTTGATGCCACTCGGTTCATGCACTGTCTTGTCCAACTTACTCACCCATATGCCCTAACAGAGGCGGGGGGCGGGGGGGAGGTCTCTTTAATATCATGTCCTAGCATACACTTAAGATGAAATATACAATCCAGCGATGCTCCAGCCAAATTTATATTTTGCATTCCTGAGTTTTCCACCCAGGTTTTCCCCATTTTGGAAAATATGTTCTTTACCATGATGCTACTTCCCTCCACAAGGTATGTGGCGAAGTCTCAGATCTGGTTCCCTCAGAGTCTGTGGGGTTCAGTTTGTCTCATTATTCCAGTATTCCAGGCCCAGCAGATTCCGAGGATGACATTAGGATGGGGGAGAGGGCCTGCTAAGGGGGAGCACTGACAAGGTAAGTGATGGCTAACACTTTTACAGTATGAAGGAAAGAGGAAAGTCTATTAAAAACAAGCCCAGAAATTCAAACGGTACAAGAGAGGCTATTAAGTGTAAATGAAGAAAGTCTTGTACCTCTCAGTAAGCCCTGAGGCATCCCTTTATCACAGAGCAGTGTAATAACAGCAGTTCATAATTACGCCCCGGAGTCAACCAGCCTGTACGTGCCCCTCCTCTAGCCACCACATCACTCTTTGCTCACCAGTATCTTAATCCTTGCCAAACAGAAGAGTAAAGATCTCTTGTCATTTCCCCAACTACATCATGAGCTTGCCTTTTAGATCCATGCCCCTAGCACCTAGCGTAGGGCCTAGTGCACGGTGGAAGCCAGCTGTCATTGAGTCAGTTCCTACTCATGGTGACCCCAGGAGCGTCAGATTAGAACTGTGCTCTGTAGGGATTCAATGGCTGATTCTTCAGAAGTGGATTACCAGGCCTTTCTTCCGAGGGGCCTCTGGGTGGATTCCAACCTCCAGCGTTCAGTTAGCAGCTGAGCACATATACCATTTGCACCACCAGGTACACATAATTATTTGTTGAATAAATCAATGAATAAAATGTCTCACAACCCTTATTTTTTACAGGAACAAGTTTAGGTAAATACCGACAATAGTTAGTAGGACACATTTGAAACAAAATGCATAAAACTAAATCCCGATACTTGTCATAGGAATGGGTGGAGATATGTGGGAAAAATATAGTAAACAGGGTAAACACAAAGACGTTTTTACATTCAGAGTGTCACTAAAGAATATAAACCAGCATTTTTGAAGTTAGAAGAAAATCATCTAAAATATTCTGTTTATTATAGTTCTAGCTTGCAGATTAACAGCAAATCTTAGCCTTTCTTTGAATGACCCAATGCATTACTTAAATGCAAATAATTCTAAAGAAAACGGCAAACTCTTTAGTTAGAAAGGAATGCCACCTTTCTCATCCAGGGGATCGGCAGATTCTCTGCAGCACTTTAACTCACCGAAGCCATGCAGACACATCAAAACATGAAGCAATAGCACATAATTGAAACCAGTGTTGTTTGGCTTTACAGGAGCACGTGTGACACTGACCTTCACTGAATCACCTGTTTCTCTAGAAGTCAACTGTCTACATTCTGGTTAAATCTCGTTTTTCTCTAAAGCAAACAAACTTATCGTCATTAAAATATTAATTAGGTGAACAGTCCGATTATGCTCAAATATTAAGGTAATTCCTGCATGGAAAATAGAATTCTAAGGAACACATAAGTAACATACAGAATCGGAAATAGATTAGGGACAGCTGTTCATAAATTAACCAGGTTTTAATTTGATTAAATTATTTTTAAATTGTTGACATGTTTTTAATAGTATAATTATATTTTTAAAACTTTGCTAAGAATTCTGTGCATATTTTGTGATACATTTACATAAAAGAGCTCCACGCTGGAGCACTAGTTATCTAGTGCTGCTATAACAGAAATACCACAAGTGGATGGCTTTAACAGAAGTTTATTCTCTCACAGTCTAATAGCCTAGAAGTCCAAATTCAGGGCATCAGCTCCAGGAGAAGTCTTTCTCTGTTGGCTGTCAAAGAAGGTCCTTGTCATCAATCTTCCCCTGGACTAGGAGATTCTTGGAGCAGGAAACCCTGGGTCCAAAGGAGTAATCTGCTCCAGGGGCTGCTTTCTTGGTGGTATGAGGTCCCCCCATCTCTCTGCTTGTTTCTGTCTTTTATATCTCAAAAAAGATTGTCTTAAGACAAAATCCAATCCTGTAGAGTCCTGCCTCATTAACATAACTGCTGCCTATCCCACCTCATTAACATCATAGATAGAATTTACAACACATAGGAAAATCACATCAGATGACAAAATGGTGGACAATCACACAATACTGGGAATCACGCCCCAGCCAAATTGACACACATATTTTTGGGGGACACAATTCAATCCATGACAATATCTAACTTAAATAAACTTGTTTAGACTTCCTACAGGGAAGTTCTACTCTGTCCTAGAGGGTCACTATAATTGACTTGAAGGTAATGAGTCTTTTTTTTGTGTGTGCTTTATTTAGACTTCACTCCCATACTTAATAAAAGCTATGAGTATATTCCCATGATATCATGATACCATTCTTGATTTCTCATCTGGTTGGATTGTTTATAAACGTAAAGAGGTGGTGTTTAATCAGCTCCCTGAAAACATCAGGTTCACTCTGTCTTTGTTGCATGGTTTTCTCATGTTGGGCCCTCTCACGTTCCGCACTCTCACGTTCTCTGCTCACACGTTCTGTCCTCTCATGGTCTGTCCTCTCACGTTCTCTGCTCTCACGGTCTGTCCTCTCATGTTCTCTGCTCTCA
>NW_004444141.1:3602290-3615498 GCF_000243295.1 Trichechus manatus latirostris
TCACGGTCTGTCCTCTCACGGTCTGCCCTCTCACGGTCTGTCCTCTCAACGTTCTGTCCTCTCACAGTCTGTCCTCTCAACGTTCTGTCCTCTCACGTTCTCTGCTCTCACGTTCTCTGCTCTCACAGTCTGTCCTCTCACGGTCTGTCCTCTCACGGTCTGTCCTCTCACGGTCTGTCCTCTCACGGTCTGTCCTCTCACGGTCTGTCCTCTCACGGTCTGTCCTCTCACAGTCTGTCCTCTCACGGTCTGTTCTCTCACGTTCTCTGCTCTCACGTTCTCTGCTCTCACAGTCTGTCCTCTCACAGTCTGTCCTCTCACGGTCTGTCCTCTCACAGTCTGTCCTCTCACGGTCTGTCCTCTCATGTTCTCTGCTCTCACGGTTTGTCCTCTCACGTTCTCTGCTCTCACCGTCTGTCCTCTCACGGTCTGTTCTCTCACGTTCTCTGCTCTAACGGTCTGTCCTCTCACGTTCTCTGCTCTCATGGTCTGTCCTCCCACGTTCTGTCTGCTCATGTTCTGTTCTCGCTTTAAAATGCCCACCTTCTCCTTATTAACCCAAGAAGTCTAGGTGAACACTGCAACTTCATCAACATTTTAGGATATAAATTTACGAAAAAAACAAACCAAACCTGTTGCCTTCGAGTGCATTCCAACCCATAGCAACCCTATAGGATGGTGTAGAACTGCCTTATAGGGTTTCCAAGGAGCTGCTGGTGGATTCAGACTGCTGACCTTTTGGCTAGCAGTCGATCTCTTAACCACTGAACCGCCATAACATTATAGAAATCTATAGAAAAAATTTTTATTTCTCCAACACCTCATGGGCACAGATTGAAACCAGGAAGCTAACAGGGTCAGTATCGGAATATTACCCATATTCTACAGCAGAGTTAGAGGCAAACTTAGGACATTTCTGTTCTCATCTGTTTGTCTATCTCATTTCTCCTTCTCTTTCCTTTCCCAGCTCCTCTCAGCTGAGCCTCGTTTTGGCCCTTGTACCAAATTCACATTCCAGTACGCTTTCTAGTCCTTATATTCCTCTGTGTGAGGAGTCTGATCCCCTTTCTCACCTTCCTGATCCCTGTACTATAACGATTAGGGAGCCCTGCCTCACTGAATACAGCAGAAATGCTCGTTCTTGGATTTGCAAGTGTATGATTTTACAGAGCTCTTATAGTAGCATTTATGTATCTGTCCTATGGGTCTTTACACCACTTATGCTAAGTAGGAACTCTAAACATAGGCTCAATAACTGTGGAGATACTTACAGCAGTTGAGAACATTGTAAGGAAGAACTACTGACAGGGAATTGACTATAGAAATTGTTATTGTAACTAAAACGGTGCTTTGCATTATTTTAGTACAATCGTATGAAATCTATTTTTGGTTGTTCTCTCAGAGTGTTTTTCTGACCTCCAACCAACATATATTTTTTCCGTTGTCAATATTTGTCAGATGAACAACAACCACAACAGATCAGTAAAGCCCTGGCACATTCTCTATCTCCAGACAAGTCTCTGAGGTTTCAGCCCTAGATTTACCATGTAGCCCTGGAAGAGTTTTCATTGCTATGCTGATTAAATGATTCACCTTTCAAACCCTCATAAAAATGCATGCCTCGAGCAACGGACACATAGGAATTACCTTCCAGGCCTGTGACCACAGCTTCCAGGCCCGTGACCACAGCTTTCAGGCCTGTGACCACAGTTGTGTCAACTCAAGCAAGAGAATGAAAACAACCCTTACAAAAGGGTAAGACTCTTATTTACCAAAGAGTCACCTGGAGATGTTGTTAAAATGTAGATTCTGATTCAGTACATCTGGGGTGGAATTATTAGCATCTGCTAGGAACTTGTTAGAAATGCGGATTTCTCAGCAGAGGTTCAAACAGGAATGAACCTGTTCGAAGCCCTGGGTAAGAGCGTGTAGTCCATTAAGGGAGGTGCTGTTAAGGTTATAACTCTCTCAGACTTGTAATGTTTTCTAGGAAAAAGCAAAAGCAACTACTCCCAGTAGCTTAATTTATTCATGACATGACTTGCTTGGAACAACACACTGCATTGTACACACTTGAGAGCTGACTTCAATTCCTCCTGAATATTGATTTTTCTGGAAAAAAAAGAAAGAATTATTGAACTCCCCGTTTGTGGTGAGTCAGCGACTCACTCCAGGGAACCAAGGAAGGTCTTCGCTAGGGAGGAATTCTGCCTGTCTGTAACTTGACGGCCATACCATTTCTGCCATGCATTAAAATGTGTTGACATATGTGTTAAAACGTGTTGAAGAGCACAGGCTGCTCCTGGCTCTTGCCCATCTTTCTCTCTTTCTCAGAGTCTAACACCTTCCCCCAAGGCCCCTCCCAGTGCTCGAGCAGGCAGGAGCCTCACCTGTCTCTTGTGTCCATCCTGCCCTAAGAGGCACGTGACCTAGAGTGATTTAAGGCAGGTAGAGGATGTTTGGATCACGTGAATCTCTATGTGATGTCAGATATCTTATTTTTTCTCTCTGTGCTTCATTTCCTCCCTTGTACAATGGGGATAAGTACCTTATAGGGTAAGGATTTGGAGACAAACCATCTAAAGCAAAAGTATATACTATTTAACATTATTATGAAAGTTTTTGTGTGTGTGTGACCTGTATGTACACAGAGTGTTGTGTGGTTGAACGGTGAGACTTATTCTTCACTTTCTAGAGAAACCAGCTTGCTAATCACTATTAGGGCAGGAAAGCCTTCAGGAGATGCAAGCCCAGACTCACTCGAATCTCCTCTGCATTAATCCTGCAATGGAGCACGTTTCTAAATTAATGCCATGAGTAAAAGTTTCCTAAAACAATCTACGAGAACACAATTATTTTTAAACTGATTTAAAACAAATTAAAGTGATTTAAAAACAACTGTTTCTATTTACAATTAAAATTTTGCTTATCCTCAATATTTATAGATGCCCACAGGCCAAGAGCAGTCTCCTAAATTTATCATCATGACAGGCACTGTAAGGAAACCGAAGGACAGAATACAGAATGATCCATTTATTTCTGTATGTGGAATAATAACTGCAAATAGGATACTGTAATTTTCTTTGTTTCTTTATTCTTGCAAAGAAGAAAAAAGCATATAGAGAGTAACATAATCATTAGATCCACCTACTGGCTCCCACTAGACATATCAACAACTCATGTATTTTCAAGCTCATTTGAGAGGACACAGCTCCTCACAGTTAAAGCCCCATCTCAAAACAGGCATGTTTATAATCACACTTAGCTCACTCTCATTCTCATTTTTCCTTTGCTACCATTCTTTAGTGATTATAAATCAAAATAGCATACTTCCATAATAGAAAAAGGAGCCCTGGTGGGACAGTGGTTAAGATCTCAGCCGCCAGCCAAAAGGTCAGCAGTTCGAATCCACCAGTCGCTCCTTGGAAACCCTATGGGGCAGTTCTCCTCTGTCCTATAGGGTCGTTATGAATTGGAATCAACTCGATGGCAATGAGTTTTTTTGTTTTAATAATAGAAAAAAGCAGTATATAAAGAAAATGTCATTTTTAAATCATTTTTATCTATAGCTTATTAAGTATTTAAGCAACCTTATTCTACTGCTTACCTTAAACTAATTACATGTTTATTTATATCAAAACATATTAATGGAGAACATCCTAAAGGATGAGATTATTAGAATTCAGAATTGAAAGTATGATTGAAGTTTAGGAAACACAGTTAGGATTTGGGAAAGTATGGATTTTGCTTGGCTTTGAATGGCCATGTCTTAAATGATTACATTGTAAGAGTGGAAGGAACATTTGAAGAAATATGGTCCCTCTTGTTGTTTCAAACAGTTTTAAATGCAAGTCATTCCAAACTGGAAGATAAAGTTTTGCTAGCATCAGTAGGTAATGCCCTTCTCTGAATGTTCTCAGGCCTTATCTATATATGAAAATGGGAGGTTCTGATACTAATATCACATTTTCTAAGTCAATGAAAAAAGCAATCTTAAAGTATGTCATAATAGGTCCCAACTACTTTATCATAATCAATGAAACAAGTTCCAGGTGTGCCTCGCATGACCAGCTACGACCTGTGAACAGGTCCCTGCTCTTAGGGGCACGGGCAGAACCTATCTGGGGAAACAGATGAGTAGCGTTAAAGCAGTCCGTCCTCACAGTCCATGTTGTGAGGATGGCACAGGTGATATGTGCTAGAGAGGGGAATCCAGACAAGCCAGTGAAGGCAGCTGAAGTGGAGAGGAGACGGCATGGAGATGGGGAGTTTGGCCGAGGAGGAGTGATCAGAGTGGCCTCAGGCTTTCTAGGAAGGGAAACATATGGGCAAAGGCAGGCAACAACAGGTAGAATAATTTGGTTGTGATAAGCATTCATTAACAGGCCAGGAATGTCAGGCTGAGCGGGCCACCCCTAAATGTGGACCTATTTTTATTCTTCCCATAAAAGTCAAAAGAAAATGCTACATATTGAATCTCAGTTTCTTCACCTTCCATAGATCTTCTGCCTCTACCAAAAGTATTTAGCAAGGTCCCCAGTCAAATCTAAGTTGTCAGATCCATTGGGCAATTTTTAGTACTTGTATTCCTTGATCACTTTATGATATTTGCTGTTCTAACACACTCAATAATTTTTGAAATTCTTAATTATAACATAGTTGTCATGGATTGAATTGTGTCCCCCAAAAATACGTGTATCATCAATTTGGCTAGGCCATGATTCCCAGTATTGTGTGGTTGTTCTCCATTTTGTGAGTGATATAAATTTCCTAATCTCTGCCTGTGGTTAAGAGGCAAGATTAGATTATGTTAAAGAGGATTAGGGTGGGATTGTTAACACCCTTACTAAGGTCACATCCCTGATCCAATGTAAAGGGAATTTCCCTGGGGTGTGGCCTGCACCACCTTTTAATCTTAAAAGAGATAAATGGAAAGGGAAGTGAGCAGAGAGTTGGGGGACTTCATACCACCAAGAAAGCAGCGCCAGGAGCAGAGCGTGTCCTTTGGACCTAGAGTTCCTGCGCAGAGAAGCTCCTAGCCCAGGGGAAGACTGATGACGAGGACCTTCCTCCAGAGCCAACAGAGACAGAAAGCCTTCCCTTGGAGCTGACGCTCTGAATTTGGATTCATAGCCTACTAAGACTGTGAGAGAAAAATTTCTCTTTGTTAAAGCCATCCACTTGTGGTATTTCTGTTATAGCAGCACTAGATGACTAAGACAATGGTGATTATGACAATCATCATTACAACTAATAAGTTGCCATCGAGTTGACTCCAATTCACAGTGGCCTCATGTGTGTCACAGTAGAACTCTGCTCTATAGGGTTTTCAATGGCTGATTTTTTGCAAGTAGATCACCAGGTCTTTCTTCTAAGGTGCCTCTGGGAGACTTGAACCTCCGACCTTTTGGTTAGCAGCTGAGTGCATGTTAATCTTTTGCACCATTCAGGGACTACATTACTCCATTCTCATCGCTGTGGAGTTGAATCCAACTCACAGCTACCCTACAGGACACAGCAGAACTCCCCACAGGGCTTCCAAGGCTGTAAGTCTTTATGGAAGTAGACTGTCACATCTTTCTCCCTGGAGCGGCTGGTAGGTTCCAACTGCAGACCTTTTGGTTAGCAGCCAAGCACTTAATTACTGTGCCACCAGGGCTTTTTACTACTCCATTCAAAACACAAAACCAGTCAACAATTACTTGAAAACAAAGACAAACATGTAAGGGGGCACAGGAACTACTAATACTCCCTCCACCAACAGCAATTCCTTACTGTGGGGTGGACATTGTCAAGTGCTCTACATAGATGACATTATTTAAACCTTACACAAATGCTATGAGATACATACTGTTATAATAACACACGTTTCCAAATCAAGAAACTAGGGCTTTGAGAGAGTTGGTGCCTTGTCTAGGGTTTGAGCTGAAGTTCAAAAACACGGTTGCCTAGCCAAGAACCTAAGACCTGAACCTTGGGCATCACCTGCTTTGGTTTCATTCCAGGCTCTCTAGATGTCCCATTTCAGTTTCCTTCATGGGCCTCTCTCTCTCCAGATCCCTTAAGCATCGCTGCCCTCCAGGGTTTATACTGAGCAATCTGCCCCCGAGTGATCTTCATCCATTCTCATGGCTCACCTCCCTTTCAGACTGTTGATAACTCTAATGTCTGTAGACTCATCCCAGCTGCTTTCCTTAGCAGCAGACCAAGAGCTTACAATTTCTATTGCAGTGCCCATCCAGTCCCACAGGCACCTGGAACTCCGTACGTTCACGCTGAACTCATTATTATTATTTTTTCTGTGAAGCCACTTTTCCTCTTGTGTTCCCCACTGTAGATGATAGTGCTTTCTTCCTCTCATCTGCCAACTCAGAACAGGAGGAAGAGTCACACTGGCTTCTCTCATTGGCTTACCTCTATATCCAACCAGCCACAAGGTCGTAGTCATCTCTGGAATTCGTCCCCTTTTCCATGCTATGGGAGTCCCTGAGCAGTGCAAACAGTAAACGTGCTTGCTGACCAAGAGGTTGGTGGTTTGAGTCCACCCAGAGGCACCTTGGAAGAAAGACCTGGTGATCTACTTCTGAAAAATCAATCATTGAAAACCCTATGGAGCACAGTTCTACTCTGACACACATGCGGTCACCATCCGTCAGAGTCAACTAGATGGCAACTGATTTGGCTTGTTTTCTTTGCTTTGCCATGACAACTTCCTGATTTCAGACCCACAGTGCTGTTCTGCCTGGTATCTCTGCTCCCATTTCACATCCTTCCCTCCCCAATCCAGCCTCCATTTATATCTCCGATAATCCTCCTAAAATGATAGCTTAAATCACATCATTTCCATGCGAAGATTCTTTCCTAGCTCCCTATTGATTTGACGCCAAGTCCAAAACCTTACAATGACATGCAAGAACCTTGATTTGTTATCTTCTTACCTTCCCAGTCTCTTTCCCCATGGTCTGTCCATGTCAAGCCTACCCCTAAATCACATAAAACTACCTGCTAGTTCAGAAACATTCTGCATTCTCTGGTGCCTCCATTCAATTATAATAAATACCTAGCGAATGTCTATTATGTAGTAAGCATTGATCTAGGCTGTTTCTTTCACTGCAATATCTGACTTTACTGGGAAATTTTTGAGTGTCACTTTGTTTTGATTTACTATTAGTTTCAATTTTCAAATCATACTTAAGAACTGGCATGTTCACAACAATGAACTCTGGTGGCGCGAGCACTCTGTGATTCGCTGCTAACTGAAAGATTGATGGTTCAAACCTACCCAGCGGCTCCACAGAAGAAAGGCCTGGCAATCTACTTCCATAAAGATTACAGCCAAGCAAACCTGATGGAGCAGTTCTACCCTGTAACACATGGCATGAGTCGGGGCCAACCTGAGGGCAGCTAACAACAACAATATCAAAATACTGTCCTCCCCAGATCAAAGCAAAGTTTTCCTGCAGTTTTATGTATGCTAGATAACCTCTGACAACCCACACTTTGTCACAGATATCTGAGAGAAATAAGCCAACATTGTTTTTTCTTCCTTTCAAATTTGTCTTGGATACTGTTTATGAAAACAAAAAAATATTTCCCATAATATCCCATTCATCTAGTGTTAAAAACAAAAAAACAAAAAAAAGGTTAGGGACCTTCTTCAGTTCCTTATTGTTCAAAAGCTAAATCCATTCATGATTTTATTCATTCATTCAACAAACATGGAAAATGTACCATGTGCAAGGGACTGTTTTGGGGATGGAGAACACACAGACCAACGGGACATAGTCGTCCAAGAAAGACTGGGAGAAACACCACTGGCTGCAATACTCAACTAGGAAACACACAAGCACAGGCTTCTTGTGGTCAGTGAGCACAAAAAAGTTGCTTCAAGTTAATCAGTAATGGTATCCAAGGGGCCGTGCTGAGGCTGGGCCATAAAAGACCGCGAGGAGTTAGAGTAGGGACAGGAGTGAGGACATCTGAGCAATGCAGGGACCAAAGCAGAGTGGAAGTGAGTCATAAGGAAGAAAACAGAAGCTAAAAACAAGGAAGAGGGAACAAGGATCAACAGTTTTCATGTGATTATGTATCTGTAGATCTTCTGCTAGAAGGTAACACTGTAGACTGGTTAATGGAACTTCCATCAAAGGGAAACGCGTTAAGTTTTTAGCATCAATATAGATTCATTTCATCGTGATTTTTCACTATTTATTTAAATGAGGACTATGCCCTTATTCTTTGCTGTGTCTTCCTAATGGTTGAAGTTTAACCATGAATTTGTGGGTCAGCTTCTTCCATTAGCCACATGCTCAAGACAGTCTTCTTATTTATAATACGATGTTGCATGCCTACCAATGGATAGAGAGCATATGCTGTCTTACACAGACATTTTGGGAAGGGACAGTAAAAAAAGGAAACATTTCATTGTAAGCCATCAATGAATTTTCCTGTTGAAATAAGATAAAATCTTAAAAAAAAAAAAAGTACTTTTTCTCCAGCTTTTCAAAAACAGTGCCCACTTGCTGGTTACAGAGAGTAGTTTTGATGATATAGCAGTTAATAAAATCATGGTATTTCTAAGCAAGTTTCCTCCATCTATCAGTATCTCAAACCCAATTTTGGGTCATCCGCTTTTAGGCTCTTTTTTTTTTTTTCTGTTGAAACAACTTTGTAGTTCCCTAAGACCACAAAACACAGGCCAGTTAAAAACCACTTGCTAACAGCATCCTTACAAATAGGTTATTCTCTAGTTAAAAATTATCCTTCAAGGTCTGAGATATCTTGTATCATTAAAAGAACCTCTGAGGCAAAGACAAGCTTGACTGAATAAATGGTGCAGTCTGATCCCATAGTGCGGATTTGTGGCTGGAGTGGTCAGGACACACTACAGCCGTTAATACAGCCCAAGGCAAACATGCTCTGCACCCATGGCTCCTGGGTCATGCCCCCTCCAGGGTCCCTCTCTGTTCGCTGGAGAGATGAGGACCCCAGTTTTCACATCAGCACCACCTCTGTGACTGGAGAGGCTCAGGTGAGCTGAATCCCACTCATCTAGCCTCACCTCTTGGAAGCGAGGTGGAGACAGCTCTTCAGAGAGGGAGGCAGGGAGAAGCAGTCAGTGTTGTTCACCGGGGAGGCCCTCGGCGCCAGTCCCCTCGAGTTCTCACTGCCTGGATCCTCATTTCAGATAACAGAACCACAGTTTCTGGGTCTGCTCTAAAAGCCACTGCCTACCCTGACTAGGAGGGAGTCCCTGGGTGGTGCAAACATTAATGGCGCCTGGCTGCTAACCGAAAGATTGGAGGTTCGAGTCCATACAGAGGTGCCTTGGAAGAAAGGCTTGGTGATCTACTTCTGAAAAAGTAGCCATTAAAAACCCTATGGAGCACAGTTCTACTCTGACACACATGTGATCACCACGAATCAGAATCCACTTGCTGGCTACTGGTTACTCCTGACTAACCCAGTGCATTTCTGTACTCTTCACTATCCCATTTTAACTGTTACACAACATCCACTTAAATGGTCCTGTGTAGTTCCTGGGAAAGCATTTTTTAAAAGCTCTTGCTATAATTTCCTGCTGTGATGACAAGTAATTACTATTTTGATAAATGGATTTTTTTTTTTTTTTTTTTACTGACAATAACAACTGAAAATGAAAAGACAAAAGAGTGGTTATTCTTTTCACAAATATAATCAGAGAACCATCAAAGAGAGCAGGTAATTCCTTCCTTTAATGAACTTCACCTTCAAACGTAGGCATTGCTGGATGTGTATGTTGCTCTCATAGGTCTCTGTTTATCTGGATTCAGTCACGCAGTTTCTAAACTAAGGAGCACTTTTATAATTGGGATGTGAGGGTTATTCCTAAATTGAGGTGATGCTGACACATCTAATATGTGACAGCAAGTCTCAATTTCAAATAATTAAATATAGCGTGAAGTTCAAATAGAATTCCTCATAAAAGGGAAATCTACTGAGGCTGGATTTTCTTAATATACTTTAACCTAAATGTCTTAGTCATCTAGTGCTGCTATAACAGAAATACCACAAGTGGATGGCTTTAACAAACAGAAATTTATTCTCTCACAGTCTAGGAGGCTAGAGTCCAAATTTAGGGTGCCAGCTCCAGGGCAAGGCTTTCTCTCTCTGTCAGCTCTGGGGGAAGGTCTTTGTCATCAATCTTCCCTGGTCAAGGAGCTTCTCAGCACAGGGACCCCGGTTCCAAAGGATGCACTATTCTCCTGGCTCTTGTTTCTTGGTGGTATGAGGTCCCTATGTCTCTCTGCTCGCTTCTCTCTTTTATATCTCAAAAGAGGTTGACTTAAGACACAACCTAATCTTGTAGATTGAGTGCCTCTAATCCTGCCTTATTAATATCATAGAGGCACGATTTAAAACACATAGGAAAATCACATCAGATGACAAAATGGTGGACAATCACACAATACTGGGAATCTTGGCCTAGCCAAGTTGACACAAATTTTAGGGGGACATAATTCAATCCATGACTCTAAATGACATATTGGGAGACATCGGTGGTTCAGTGGTAGAATTCTCGCCTTCCATGTGGGAGACCTGTGTTTGATTCCTCATGTGTGGCCACCATCTGGCTGTCAGTAGAGGATTTCATGTTGCTATGATGCTGAACAGGTTTCAGCAGAGCTTCCAGACTAAGACGGACTAGGAAGAAACCTCTGGAAATCTACTTCTGAAAATCAGCCAGTGAAAACCCTATGGATCACAATGGTCCAATCTACAACCTAACATGGGAATGGTGCGGGACAGGGAAGCTTTTCATTCCATTGTTTATGGGGTCACCATGAATCGGGGGCCTACTTGATGGCAGCTAACCCAACAACAACAACAAATGACATAGCACCACAGATTGAATGCAGAATCAGATATGAGAAGCCAACTGTCTTCTACTAAAGCCAAACAGTAAAGAGATTCCTAAACATATACTGCAATACCACTCTTCTCACAAAGATGTTTGTTAAAAATATTTAGAATCATAGTTACTGTGCATAAATATGTCAACATGTATTATTGTAATACGCATATGAATTAATAAATGAATATTGTAAAAACTTCACAGTTTAAATTATAGTATATATCAATAGTTATAACCCAAAACAAAGCTCTTAGATCCTCAATAATATTTTAGTATGAAAAGTGGTTCTAAGTCCAAAAAATCTGAGAACTGTTGTTATAGATTATGCACAAACTATAATTTAATCACAAAAGCTCCAGGGTTAAGAAAAAATCTTTTATCTGCTTATTTATTAAATATTTCATAGCTAAAAAAGAAATACATTTCTGCTTGAAGATTTAGCAGAGCCTCTTCTTTCTCATATTTCCCCCTGCCTCCTGCCAGGGCTAAACATATATTTCAAGCATGTAAAGCTAAGTTAACACTCTTCAGACAAAGATTGGACTGGACTGTGGAACTTAAAACAATACTCGTGAAGAGTGTGCTTCTTAGCTCAAGTAGATACATGAGACTAAATGGGCAGCTCTGTCTGGAGGTTAGATGAGAAGGCAGAGAGGGTCAGGAGCTGGCTGAATGGAAACGGGAAATCAGGGGTGGAAAGGAGGAGTGTTCTATCACAGTATAGGGAGAGCAATTAGGGTCACATAACAATGCATGTATAAATTTTTGTATGACAGAATAACTTGCATTGTAAACTTTCACTTAAACTACAACAATAAAAAAAAAATAAAGCTAACATGCATGATTATTGAAGAAAATGAGATAGGGTGACATAATATATATATATATATTTTTACAAATAATAACCTTTTAGGTCTGATTCATTTTACTTGCTTTGTCCACTTGAAAATGGCTTTTTATAGGAACATAATGAGGTAATCTCAATATGATCTAGTTTCCAATGTAAATGATTGCTTCCATCGTATCAATTCATATCACCAAGTTATTGGGGTCCCTAAATGTTTGCTTAGGCAAACTATTTTTTATGCCTGGAGACCAGAAGATTCATTTTTATCCTTAATTGGGCTTAAGAAACATTTTGTCTAACTCCATAAAATAAATATCAGAGGTATTTTGCCCTATAATTTTTGAACAATTAAAAAAACCTAAAACAAAGGAAAGGAATTTGAACTAATATTATAATTTCTCTGTTTCAATCATCACACCATTTGTTGGAAATATATATAGATTAAAGATTCTTAAAAACTATTTTTATTACAAAAAAAAAATTGTAGTGTAAAGTTTTTCTAACACATTACATTAGTGGTTACTGAAATCACTTAAGTAGTAGGAGTTTCAATCAACATTTTAACTAAAGGAATAGAACAGAAAAAGTTCATTGCAGATAGTAAGGGTGAGTATCATTTCAGGAAACACTCTGTGTTCGTCTTCTCCCCTACAACAGGCAAACGTCTTTGTGCCCTTGATCTTTTCTATGTCCCTCCACTTCTTTGCCTTCATTGAATCTGTCCATCATCAGAAAGGATTTTTTACCTTTTTACCAATTGCCATCTGGTTGATTCTGACTCATTGCTATCCCATATGTGGCAGAGTAGAACTGTGCTCCATAGGATTTTCAATGGCTGATTTTTCAGAAGTAGATCATTAGGTCTTTCTTCCTAGGCACCTCTGGGTGGACTCAAACCACCAACCTTTAGGATAGCAGCTAAGCAAGGTAACCGTTTGCATTGCCCTGAAATTCCTCTCCATCAGAGGCTGCTCTGTTCTTGCCACCCACTCCCCGCAAGATGAGAAGCAGGTGCTGGCCTATTCGTCACTCCTCAGTGCCCCTTAGGAGCTGGTGGTTCTACCTCCATCACTTGAAAAGCCTTTCCCTCTTTGTATGAAATGACACCTACTTAGACCATCTTCCACACTCTAGTCTAGGTCTCTGAAACCTTCCTCTTCACATATTGACTATAGCAGCGGGCTTATAGTTCCTTTCTCCCTCTCATCTGTTGCCATTCAAAGTAACTAAAAAAATTCCATGATGAAGTGTCTTTCTTATTGTCCTTTTCAAAGATACTCTTACGATGTCACTTGTCCCTCAATAGTTACATAACCCATTGTGAGTTATTAAAACAATACCCTAAAAAACGTAGACAGATTTTTGATATGGAGAGGAAGTCAAGGTGACATAAAGAAATAAAAGACTGGTATAAACTTAGAAAAATAGGGGTAAATATTAAGGTAACCACAAAGGAAACTAACAATC
>NW_004444141.1:3615606-3645366 GCF_000243295.1 Trichechus manatus latirostris
GAAACAAGACCCATACCTCACACCATGCACAAAAAGTAACTCAAAATGGATCAAAGACTTAAATATAAAATCGAAAACGATAAAGATCATGGAAGAAAAAACAGGGACAACGCTAGGAGCCCTAATACATGGCATAAACACAGTTCGAACCATAAGTAACAATGCACAAGCACCAGAAGAGAGACTAGATAACTGTGAGCTCCTAAAAATCAAATAGTTATGCTTATCAGAAGACTTCACCAAAAAAGTAAAAAGACAACCTACAGACTGGGAAAAAATTTTTGGCTACGACAAATCGGATCAGTGTCTACTCTCTAAAATCTACAGGATACTGCAAAACCTCAACAACAAGAAGACAAATAACCCAGTTAAAAAGTGGGCAAAGGATATGAACAGGCACTTCGCCAAAGAAGACGTTCAGGCAGCTAACAGACACATGAAGAAACACTCAGGATCATTAGCCATTAGAGAAATGCAGATCAAAACTACAATGAGATATCATCTCACCCCAAGAAGGCTAGCATTAATGTAAAAAACACAAAATAATAAATGCTGGAGAGGTTGTGGAGAGACTGGAACACTTAGACACTGTTAGTGGGAATGTAAAATGGTACAACCACTTTGGAAATTGATTTGGCACTTCCTTAAAAGGCTAGAAATAGAAGTACCATATCATCCAGCTATCCCGCTCCTTGGAATATATCCTAGAGAAATAAGAGCTGTCACACAAATAGATATATGCACACCCATGTTCATTGCAGCATTGTTCACAACAGTAAAAAGATGGAAACAACCTCGGAGCCCATCAATGGATGAGTGGATAAACAAATTATGGCATATGCACACAACGAAATACTACACAACAATAAATAACAATGATGAAGCCATGAAACATAACGTGGAGTAAGCTGGAGGTCATTATGTTGAGTGAATTTAGTCAGTCACAGAAGGACAAATATTGTATAAGACCAGTATTACAAGAACTCAAGAAAAGGTTTAAACACAGACGAAAACATTCTTTGATGGTTATGAGGGTGGGGAGGGAGGGTGAGGGTTATTTACTAATTAAATAGTAGATAGGAATTATCTTAGGTGAAGGGAAGGACAGCACACAGTGCAGGGGAAGTCAGCGCAACTGGACTAAACCAAAGCTTGGAAGTTTCCTGAATACAATCAAACACTTTGAGGGACAGTGTAGCAGGGGTAGGGGTCTGGGGACCATGCTTTCAGGGGACATCTAAGTCAACTGGCATAACAAAGCTTATTAAGAAAATGTTCTGCATCCTACTTTGGTGAGTGGTGTCTGGGGTCTTAAAAGCTTGCAAGCAGCCATCTAAGATGCATCAATTGGTCCCAACCACATGGAGTAAAGGAGAATGAAGAACACCAAAGACACAAGGAACGTATTAGCCCAAGAGACAGAGAGGGCCACATAAACCAAAGACTTCATCAGTCTGAGACCAGAAGAACTAGATGGTGCCTGGCTACAGTGAACTAGATGATGCCCCCCGACAGGGAACAAAACAGAGAGTCCCAGATGGAGGAGGAGAAATGTGTGGTGCAGAAGTCAAATTCTAGTAAGAAGACCAGACTTAATGGTCTGACTGAGGCTGGAGGAACCCCGGAAAGCATGGCTCCTGGAATCTCTATCAGCCCAGAAATAAAACAATTTCCGAGGCCAACTCTTCAGACAGGGATTGGACTGGACTGTGGGACATAAAGTGATAATCGTGAGGTGTGTGCCTCTTAGCTCAAGTAGATACAAGAGACTAAATGGGAAGCTTCTGTCTGGAGGTGAGATGGGAAGGCAGAGATGGTTAGGAGCTGGTTGAATGGACATGGGTAATCAGGGGTGGAAAGGAGGAGTGTGCTGTCACAGTATGAGGAGAGCAGTTAGAGTCACATAACCGTGTATGTATAAATTTTTGTATGGGGGAAGAAAAAAACAATACCCTAACAACACCATCCTGTAAAATCCTGTTGCCATTGAGTCGATTCTAACTCATAAAAATGTTCTAATTATTTTCAAGCTAGTTTGAGCCCTATCTTAATCTGGCTTCCCTAGAGAAGCAAAACCAGTAAAGGGTTTAAATATATGTATATAGAGAGATTTATATCAAGGAAATGGCTCACAGGGTTGTAGGGGCTGGAAAGTTCCAAGCCCATAGGTTAGGCTTGAGGCTTCTCTTGACTCACATAGCTGTAGGGGCTGGCGAACCCAAGATTGGCACGTCCTCTGGCTTACAATCTCCAGAGACTGAATTTCAAGATCGACAGCCAAGACAGCAGGTAAGCTGCTAGCTCAAGTCCAAGAACCAGAGGTCAGACCAACAAGGGCCAGCTGCAGGATCCAGAATGATCCAAAGCCCACGAACCTTGCCAGAAAGTCCACCAACACTGGATGCAGGCCACACCCTGAGGAAACTCCCTTTCAACTGATTAACTACTCACATCAGATCTCATCATAGAGGTGATCACATTATGTCAGATTTCAGTATGGAAGTGATTACAACATTATACAAGTGTCAAACTACATCGTAACTGCCAAACCACTGAGAATCATGGCCCAGCCAAATTGACACACAACCTTAATGATCACAAGCCTCTAGGCTTCTAAACTTTGCTGGAGGTTCCTAAAGCCATGTTTGATAGTGTTCTAGACATCTTCACTCTTTAAACTACAAAAACCAACCAACCAGTTGCCATTGAGTCAATTCTGACTCATAGTGACCCTAAATTTTCATTGCAACTTGGCAATTCTTTTATTAATTTCTTGTTCACTGTCAGTATTACTCTTGCTAGGATGATTTCTTCCTTTTGGAACTTACATTGTCATCAGTTCCTTCAGCTAGCTAAATGGAGATTTAGGAGGGCTGCATAGCTAGGGTCGCTGCAAGTACATTATGGAATTTGAACCCAGTTCTTTTTGACTCCAATGCCAGTTCTTCTCCTCATTTCCAAACCACTTTCTGGCAGGGGATCTATGTTACAGATCTTCGCCCAGAATAGAGTGGTTTGCAAATAGATAGAGTCAAACTGCTATTTCTATTTCCATGCCCCCCAAAAACTAAACAAAATCATCAGTGTACAGTACAAACTAAGCAAATAATTATAGTAGAAGAAAATCCCACCAGTGAAAAGAAATTCCATGAGCTATGTGAATCAGGAAAAACGTTGTGGTCTTGCCTGCCAATCTTGGAATTTGTCAATCTTCACAGCCTGTGAGCAGGAGCCCTGCTCTCCGACCTGCCGATCTTGGGCTCGCCAGCTTCTGTGGCTGCATGACTTGGGAGAGGCCTCTACCCTGATCCACAGACTTGGGACGTTCCAGCCTCTATGATTGTGTGAGCTGTTTCCTTGATATAAATTTCTCTCTCTATATATATTTATACACTTTACTGGTTTTGCTTCTCTAGAGAACCCAGCCTAAGACAGTCATCATAATTTTCTCGAGCTAGTATCTAAAATAGATAGTAAATGAAGTCAGTTAGGCAGAATTTATTTCCTCAGTGGCTACATTTTCTAGAAGTTAACACAGGCTGCTTCTCAGAGTTTTCTTTAGGTATTTTTCTTGCCACCCAAATGGAGAGTTCTCAGACATAAACTTTTGAATAGAGTACTGTTGTAACAAAGGCTGACAGAAATTGCCTTTAAATTTAAATCCAAGGAGAAAATTATGGATCCTCGTGCTTAGACAATATCCATAGGAGCATTACTATTTCTCAGCAAAGACATAGGTGAGAACTGTGGAAAGAAAAAACTGTGAGAAACTAAGTTGCATAAGAACATTTTTAAAGCCACTTTGGTCTATTTGAGCAAGATTTTTTACTCCAAGGACCTGAAGAAAAACAGTGTCTTTGAAGCTACTATCCTTTAATATGTAAATAGCACAATTTCTGGCTGTTCTTCTCAGCTTATCTGGACCTGTAAAATGAAAGCAATGAGCCTTGCCTGGATGGTGAATCACAGTTCAATGAAAGCATCTCAGTTTTGTCAGAATAGGCTATAAACACCCCACAAAACAGATAGGTGCAAATCATAGGCTTGGGGGAGGCTGGGGAGGGTGCCTGAGGAAGAGGTCAACTATAATTCTTTTATCTTTTTCTTCCAACTCTTTCCAAGAAAGTGCCACATCTTAATGAGAATGTCCAGCAATCCAGCATTCCTTTCTCCCCGAATGGGATAGGGATTCACAGTGATGGAGGAGGAAAACTCACAGACAGCCCTCTGTCAAGCTTGTAAGTGCTTTCAGTAATTACCAAGGGGCCATGCTCACCTTCTCGGCACCTACTCCACTCATTGAATTTTTAGATTCCATTTGCATTTTTACCACTGAATAATGATTAACAGACAGGACCACTTTATAAACAAGAAGAAGTGTACTTTATAAATACGTTAAATTTATTGCAAAGCCAACTTACCTCTCCTCCTTTTTTTCCAGCAAATGCACCATCAACATACTGGGACAGTGCAATGAAAAATGAGAGAATTAAAGTACAGTAAAGACCTCTTCACATTGCATACACTGTGAGCGGGGTGTGACAATGGAATCCTGTTTATTTAACACTAGGGAAAGGCAAATCCTAACACTGCCTCTGAGTTCTTGGCTACCACAGCTTCATTCTCCTCTATCCCTCCTAAACAGCTATCCTAACAATTACACAAAAAAGACAAACTGCGTCTCATGCCTTTTTTCTCTTCATTTATCTGCTTCACAGACTTGTGGCTATATTCTGACAGTTGTCTCTGTATTATTTTTCAACAAATCTGGATAAATACTTTATATTTACTGCCAAACCACAGATAAGTCTCTCATTTCTACTAATCTTACTAACTCGTTATGTGAAGCAAAATTTTAAATACTCTATATATTATGTGAAATCCCTGGGTAGTATAAATGGTTAATACTCTCTACTGTTAACTGAAAGGCTAGAGGTTCAAGTCCACCCAGAGGCACCTAGGAAGAAAGGCCTGGCAATCTACTTCCAAAAATCAGCTATTTAAAACCCTACGGAGAACAGTTCTACTTTGACACACACCTGGTCGCTATGAGTCAGAATCAACTGGACAGCTCAACTTTGGCTTGGTTATATGTTATGCACCTTTGAAAGAAACATATTAACCATGGTTTGACCACAAGTGTTGAACTCCCGAGAATGACAGAGTCCTCATTTAACATTTGGTCATATTTAAAGGTCTATTCGAAGCTCCATAAATGTATCACACACGTCATAGTTGTCATAATGCATTATTCAAAAATGAGTACAGGGTCTTTAAAGGAGTATTCCTTGGTAAAGAAAGCTGAGCGAGAGTTAAATTCAAGTTCTTTAGTAAGACTGAAAATGCCAGAGATGAAAGGAATTTGGCTAATTAACTCGAATCCCTAGTTTGGTCAGGAACTTAATGATAATTATTAAAATAACAAAATGACAAAAGAAGTCACAATCCTGGTGTCATGGATTGAACTGTGCCCCCCAAAAATATCTGTCAACTTGGCTAGGTCATGTTTCCCAGTATTGTACGATTGTCTACCATTTTGTCATCTGATATGATTTCCCTATGTGTTGTAAATCCCATCACTATAATGTAATGAGATGGATTAGTGGCAGTTATATTGATGAGATCTACAAGATCAGATAGTGTCTTAAGCTGATCTCTTTTGAGATACAAAAGAAGCAAAAAGAGAGACATGGGGACCTCATACCACCAAGAAAGCAGTGCCAGGAGCACAGCGTGTCCTTTGGACCTGAGGTTCCGGTGCAGAGAAGCTCCTAGACCAAGGGAAGATTGATGACATGAACCTTCCTCCAGAGCTGACAGAGAAAGCCTTCCCCTGGAGCTGACACCCTGAATTTGGACTTGTAGCCTACTAGACTGTGAGAGAATAACTTTCTCTTTGTTAAACCCATCCACTTGTGGTATTTCTGTTACAGCAGCACTCAGACGACTAAGACACCTCGTGATGTTGCAATAATGCAATATTATATGCTAATATACTCCTGGGGCTATCACACATTCATACTATCTTTTTGAACAGGAATGTGGGAATATATTTCAAGGATGCCATATACATTCTTATCTTGATATTATCTCATAAATAAAATAATTAAGCAGAAGAAACTTATCATATGCATAAAAATTCTTCATTCTGTCCCATAGTGTGCTTTGTGACCTGTGTCCTTTGGAAGACAAATTCCATGGGATGCTAATTGTTGTTACTTGAAAAAAAAAGTGCCTGTGATCAAATGAGTATGGGAAATGCTGAGTTAAAGGCAGATAGGTTTCTGTCCTTCAGGACTCTTAGGTTACTGTAACTCTCTACAAGGGAGATGAAGCAGGCAGCATTTTTCAAACACTTTTGCTGTGGAGCTATTTTCATGCACGCTTTTCCATCCTAGGGCTTTGTAGGACATACTCATGGAAATAACGACGTTGGGAGTGCTTGTGGATGTTCCTTGTCAGACACAAAGCCTTGGCCCCTGTTATATGACCTCTCGAATAACCCAAATGGAGAACACCGAAGTTCACACTCATTTTACGCTCACCCCTGTGGTTATTAACCCTGTGTGGTGAAACACGGTAACACCGGTTGTGGCTGTTAGCTGCTGTCGGGGTGACCTCACGTACAACGGAATGAAATGCTGCCTAGTCCTGCACCGTCTCCACGGTCCTGTTATGATCCATAAAGTTTTCACTGGCTGATTTTGGGAACCAGATTGCCAGGCCTTTCGTCTTAGAAGAAGAAAGGAAGCTCCACTGAAACCTGTTCATCATCATAGCAACACGCAAGCCTCCACTGACAGACGGGTGGTGGCTGCATTGGCCAGAAATCAAACATGGGTCTCCCGCATGGAAGGTGAGAATTCTACCACAGTCCTGCCAGAAACAACAGGTGACCTGGTCCTTATCAGAGACTCAGAACACCACAAGGTAGAAATAAAAAATAAACAGAATACCTAACGTTCTTTGTTGTCTTCGGTGTAGTATGCTCACCAGGGTTAAGTTTATCAGAGGATTCCAGTCCTGAATGTATCAGTAGCTAACTGCATGAATCCAAGTATGTCCTAAACCTCTACTTGCCTTATTTTCTTTATCCATAAAATGAGTAAACCCTAGTGTCCAATATGTGCTTGTATTATGACTAGTCAGAAATGTTTGGCAATATTACTATTGTATAACTGGCTGCCACCTAAGCCATGCCCACATAACAGCCTGGATTAACTTGTAATTATTATTTTTTTATTGTTGTGCTTTAAGTGAAAGTTTACAATTCAAGTTAGTCTCTCATACAAAAATTTATGCATACATTGTTTTGTGACCCTAGTTGCTCTGCCTATACTGTGACAGCACACTCCTCCTTTCTACCCTGGATTCCCCGTGTCTATTCAACCAGCTCCTGACCCTCTCGGCCTTCTCATCTTACCTCTGGACAGGAGCTACCCATTTAGTCTCATGGATCTACTTGAGCTAAGAAGCACACTCTTCGCGAGTATCATTTTATGTCTTATAGTGCAGTCTAATCTTTGTCTGAAGAGTTGGCCTCGGGAATGGTTTTATTAACTTACAATCAAAGGGGAGTGTAATTAATTTTATTATAGTTCTGACTTGTTCAATTTTTGCCATCACTAAAAGGGCATAAGAAAATTCTGAAATACTATTGGCAGGACGAAAACAATACTGAGAGGCCATGCCGTGCAAAAAGCAGGAGGACATGGCAGCACTTATTCAGTCGGTAATAACTCCACCACTGCCCTTCACCTGGCGTCCATTCACCATTTATTCACTAGGTGTTGACGGAGCACCGTCTCTGTGCTAAGGACTGTGAGACGGGCTAGACAAAACGAGAAACACATGTGGTCCCTGCCCTCACACGACGTGCGATACTTTCTCTATAAAATAAAAAATTTCACATACATTTGAAGAGCAGAATGTTGGTCTGTGTTTTTTTACAGCATTTTAATAAAATCAGTAAAATAATACACTACACAGGAGGATTCTTTTTAAATTACCTACATTAACAATATAGTAAAGATTTGTATGCCTCAGAATCAAACCCAGAAACCTAAGTACCTACGATTTAGAGGTGTTTTGTTGGGATAGATGAAAACTTCTGGTTGACTTCAGCTGAAATTGTACCCAAGGCATAAAAACTACCTCCAATACACTTTGGAGAATTAAAACAATACTTTCTTTACACCTTAATTAAAGTCAATAAAGAATCTTAACGTTTGTCAAGCCTGACAACCACCACCTTTCATTTCAACTATTCTAATTAAAATACCTAGCAACTTGGCAGAAGTTTTACCGATTAACTGAACTACCACTTAACTCTTTTAGAAACATCTATCAGATTCCAAATTAAGCTGCAGCAACAGCTGTAAGTTCATTAACGCATAATGGCTAAATATTTTTATTTCCTCCACCCACAATCATATGTCTATGATAAAACATCACATAAGAATCGTTTGGGCAACAGCACAGAGAGAAAACAGCTGCGATTTCTTTGTCTAAGCTCCCTATAGGAGCTCTGGTGTTGCAGTGGTTAAAGTTCTTGGCTGCTAACCAAAAGGCCAGCAGTTCGAACCCACTAGCCTCTCCACAGGAGAAAGATGTGGCGGTCTGCTTCCGTAAAGATCTGCAGCCTTGGAAACCCTATGGGGGCAGTTCTACTCAGTCCTACAGGGTTGAAATGAGTCAGAATCGACTCAGTGGCAGTGGGTTTGGTTTTAAGCTCCCCATGGTCATTATCTTTACCAGAGAACAAAAACCAATGAAAGGAAAAAATTATTTTCCAACTTCTCTTTTGGATGTTCTTTCCAGCATTTTACCAAGGATATCTGAGATAGTAGTTCTCAATGTTTTTTATTTTTTTTCCCCTACAAACATACGATAGAGGGCAGTAGTGGTTCAGTGGCGGAATTCTCCCCACCATGCAGGTGGCCTGGGTTCTATATCCATCCGATGTAGCCTCCACTCCTGCAGTCACCACTTGTCTATCAGGGGAGGCATGCATGTTGCTACGATGCTGAACAGGTTTCAGTGAAGCTTCCAGACTAAGACAGACTAGGAAATCTTCTGAAAAATCAGCCACTGAAAATGCTAGGGAGCACAGTTCTACTCTAACACACATGAGGTCACCAGGAGGTGGAGTGTACTCAATGGTAACTAGAGATTTTAAACACGTGATAGATGCCATTTACAAACTCATACTTGCAACTCAGTCTTCTGTGAGTTCCACACCCCTGTATGAAATTGCATACTTGACACTTTATCCATAGGCATCTCAATCTCAACATGTCTAAAGCATAACTTTTCATTTTCCCAAAATCACACCACCTATGTCAGTAAAAATCCATGCCATTCATCCAATTACTTGAATCAACCCCAACTCCATTCTCCACACATCTACAAAGTAAATTGGATTATGTCCCTTCCTTGCTTAAAAACCTTCCATAATATCCATTGTACTTTTAATGGTATCCACGGTCTTTAAAAGAGTAAATGGCTTTTAATGATCTGGTTTTGCTAGGTTCTTTCAATTCCTTCTGGTTCACTTTGCTTTAACCACACTGGTCTTCCCTCAGTTCCAAATAAGTGAAGCTCTTTTCTACCTCATTGCAAAATGAAAAACTTATGCATTTATTAATAAGCTCTATATTGAGCAGATCTGCTCTGTAGCATATGGGGTTGCCATGAGTTGGAATCAACTTGACAGCAACTAACAACAACAAAACCAATTGCTGTCTAGTTGATCACGACTCATGGCAACTCCCCATGCGTGAGAGTGGAACTGTGCTCCGTAGGGTTTTCGGTGGCTGATTTTTCAAAAGTAGATGGCCAGTCACTCCTTCTGAGGTGACTCTGAGTGGACTTGAACTTTCAACCTTTTGGTTAGCAGTCAAGCACAATGACCATTTACACCACCCAGGGGCTCCATAGTGCTTACTGTATATCAGACACAAATATTAACTCATTTAAGATGACTACATAAATTAAATATGACACATCCCAAGGGTGTCTCCAGCTATGTTTTGAAGACGCAAATCTAAAATATTCAACACCTTAACTTAAAATTTTCTGCAAACTTCAATAGATTGTCAGAAATGAGTAATATAAAATATTTCAAATCTTCTATCTGACATTAACTCTGGGCCCAGATTGGATCTCTGAGGTCAAATGGACAGGCAATAGCGTAGAAACAGTATTACTAGATGTAAACTCTGCCTGGTTATTTTTACAACCATCTAAATCAGTGGTTCTCAAATGCGGCTCCAGAGTCAGTAGCACTGGTATCTCCTGGGGCCCACGTCAGACCTACTGAGTCTGATACTGTGGGGGTGGGGCCCAGCAATCTGTGTTTTAATAAGCCCTCCAGCTGGATTTGATGCACGCTAACACGTGAGAACCACTACTTTAGAAATATAGACTAGCTACCTTAGTCAATTAAATCAATATTAAAAAACATAATAATGAAATAGCTTGCAGGTCCTGCCAGAGTTGAGGACCAAGTTTCTCTAAGCCAGTGTTTCTCCATCTCGGATGCATAGTGAAATCACTTAAAGGGTTAAAAAAGTAATAACAACAATGACAAAAAATTAATGCCTAGTCTTAGTTCCAGGGATTCAAATTCCTTGGAATGACCTGGGCTTTGGGATTTTTAAAACCCCTTCTGATAATTCTGATAACCTACCAGGACTGAGAACTTTTTTTGTCCCCCTAAACAGTAGGTAGTATAAAGGAAGGATGGAAACTATCATTATTCTCACACCTTGTGTTATTAAGATCTTATTTTCTGGCATTAATAGCTTTTGGTACCACAATAAGATAATCAATTGTAATTATTCCACTAAAATGCACGGGTAAATATTTCTTTTTTATTGTGTATTTCTTTTTTTATATATAATTTTATTTATTGCGCATTTGTTGTTGAGAATATACACAGCAAAATATACACCAATTCAAGGGAGGTGGTTCTAGATGGAGGCATAGTCAGACACCTCATAATGTTCCTCTTACAAAAAGACCCAAGAAAACAAGTGAATTGGATATAGATGACAGATTTGGAAACCTGAGCATCAAAGGCAAGGAGGAAGAATCAGACTAAGTGCCAAGGAGAAGGAGAGACGGTACAAAAACAGCCGACACAGAGAAATACGGATCACCGGTGCTCGGCCAGCTGAAGCTCCACAGCGCAGCCATATTGAGACAAAGCTAGCAGTGCTCCCAGCTGAAACCCCATAACTTGGTGCAGATGAGCAGGAGTGACTCTGCACCCATGCCCAGAGCCATGCAGGAGAGCTCCCTGTCCTATGAAAGTTAAGTGCACTCACCTCACCCACCGTTCCCGCCTCAACCCCCTGTGCTGGAGGTTTGCAGACCTGTGGTGCCCCCAACACCCCCTTCACCCATTCCCCACACCCGCACATGATCTCAGTCCAGTGGCATCCACCACTGCCCTGTCCCTTGATCCGGAGGCCTACGGACCAATGGTGCCTGCCCTTTCATTCAGCCACTCTTGCTGGGGACACGCAGACTGGCAGCACCCGCCTTTCTGTCCAGCCACTGGTGCTAGGGGCCTGTGGACAGTTGACGTCCCCTCTTCCACCCACACAACCACACTGGGGGTCTGTGATCCAGCTGCGCCTGCTTCTCTGCCTAGCCACCCATGCCAGGAGCTCATGGATGGGTGGCGCCCCCTCTTCCGCCCACCCACCCATGCTGGGGGCCCGCAGACTGGCGGGGGCCACTCCTAAGCTCAGCCACATGAACCACGGACTGCAGTCCAGAGAAGTCTGCTTCTCCGCTTGGCTGCTGGCACTGAAGACCTGGGAATGGGCGGTACTCCCTCTTTCATGCAGCCAACTGCACTGGGGGACTGAGGACTGGTGACACCCGCTCCTACACTCAGCCACCCACATCAGAGGCCCATGGACCAGCGGTGCCTGCTGCTCCACCCAGCCACTGGTGCCTGGAGCCTGGGAACTGAAGGCACCCACTCCTATACCCAGCCACTTGCACCACGGGACCACAGACCAGCAGTGCCTCCCAGCACAGGTGGCTGGAGGACTGAAGACCAGCAGCACAGCCTCTCCCACATCACAATCTAGCAAACAGGGGCATGCTTTTGTAGTGGGCACCCACAAATTGGCAGCACCCCCTTTGCCTAATCCCCCACACCACCCCTCCAAGCAATCAGAGGCTTGTGCCTGCTCTGATGACTCCCATGAAGCTCTGCCTACCTGAGACCGTTGGTGAGAGCTTCCGAACCACCCACTTGGTGACTAACAATGTGAGCACCCTCACTCCCAGCAACAGGCAGTGCATACATACAATACCCAACCCAGTGACCACCTCTGCACCCATGCCCTGGTGACTGGCTGGACAGACACATCACCTCACCAGCAATGCCAGCTACGTCCTCAGCCACCCTGCAAGAACAGCGAACAGAGACCTGTGCTCACACACTGAGCTGCTGCCCCACCCACACAGAGACAGGTGGTGAAAGATCCCGCGCATCCAGACTAATGACCAGAGTAGCACACGCACTGCACCTACTTGGATATATAAAAAAAAAAAAAAAACCCAAAAAATCAGGACACAGCAAACAAACATAAAATAAATATAATAACAACTTAATGCCTCAGAGATAACAGACAATATCAAATCACATAAAAAGGCAGGACAAGATGGCTCTAGTAAGAGACCAAAATAAAGAATCAGAAAACCTTCTGGAGGAAGGTTTGGTAATGAGCTACCTGATAAGGAATTCAAAAGACTAATAAATAGGGCTCTCCAAGAGACCAAGGAAAACACAGACCAAACCAAGCAAAACACAGACAAAATGAAGGAAAACACAAACAAAGCAAAAGAATAATCAAGGGAAGCAATACAAGAACAAAACAACAAAATAAATAGACAATTAGAAACCATACACAATCAGCAACTAGAGATACAATAGATTAACAATAAAATTTCAGAAATAGACAATTCAATACATGGGCATAAAAGCTGAACCGAATCAATGGAAGACAGAGTCAATGAAATAAGAGGATAAATCCCTTGACACCAATTCGTTTTAGGAAAAAGAATGACGAAAGCCTAAGAATTATGTGGGACGCTATCAAGAGGAAAAATTTACATGTGATTGGAATTCCAGAAGAGGAGAAGGCAAGAAAAGAAAGAAAAAAAAAAAAGAGAGAGAGAATAGTCAAAGCTTTGCTGGAAGAAAACTTCCCTAGATGAGAAGATGTCCATCCAAATAACTCAATAAACCCCATAGACCCCAAAAGAAATTCACCAAACATATCATAATCAACTTGCCAAAACCAAACACAAAGAAAGAATCCTGACAGCAGCTTGGGAAAAGTGAAATGTCACCTAGAAAGGGGAATCTATAAGCCTAAACTCTGATTACTTGGCAGAAACCATGCAGACAAGATGCCAATAGGATGACATATATAAACCTTGAAAGAAAAAAAAAATTGAACTAAGATTTATATATCCAGCAAAACTGTCTCTCACATATGATGGCAAAATTAGGACATACCCAGGTAAACAGAAATTAAGGGAATTTGTAAAAACCAGACCAACCTTACAAGAAATACTAAAGGAAGTCCTTCAGACACAGAATCAACAATATCAGACAACAACCTGAGATTAGGACACAAGACAGCATCAGCTAGATACCAACCTAGATTTTAAAAAAATTCTCAAAATAAGACAAAACTAAAAGACTGAAAACAGGGAACCAGAGATGTCAATCTGTAAATAACCACAGAGTCAAAAAAAAAGGGAGACTATGGAGAGGAAGATAAGGAGATACCAAGAAATAAAAGATTGACTTAAACTTAGGAAGATAAAACTAAATTTCAAGGTAACCATAAAGAAAGTTAACAAACCTAGTCATCAAAATAAAAAGAAGAAAAACATAAAGACTCAGAAAACACAAAGTCAACAAAAACAGAAGAAATGAAAAAAAATCCATAAACAAAAATAACTAAGCACAGAAAATTAAGCAGAAAAAGAAACCATCAACCTCACAGAAAAAAAGCACAGAAAAATGACAACAGTAAACTCATACCTATCAATAGTCACACTGAATGTAAATGACTTAAATACACCAGTAAGAGAAAGAGAGTGGGAGAATGGATAAAAAACCCTGTCTACAAGAGACACAGCTTAGACACAAAGACACAAATAAACTAAAATTTAAAGGATGGGGGAAAAAAAAAAACAAGCAAACAATAACCAAAAAAGCAGGAGTGGCATTATTAATCTCTGATAAAACAGTCTTTAAGGCAAAAAACCACCATAAATGATAAGGAAGGACATTATATAATGATTAAAGGGGTCAATCCACCAAGAGGACATAACCATAATAAATATATACACACCCAATGGCAGGGCTCCAAAATACATAAAACAAACTCTAAGGGCATTGAAAAGACAAATAGTTTCACAGTAATAGTAGGAGACTTCAACACACCAGTTTCGGTGAAGGACAGAATATCTAGAAAGAAACTCAAAAAAGATACAGGAGATCTAAATGCCACAATCAACCAACTTGACCTCATAGACATATATAGAACACTCCTCCTAACCGCAGCAAAGTATACATTCTTTTTCAATGCACATGGATAATTCCCAGAATAGACCACATTTTAGGCCACGAAGCAAGTCTCAATAAAATCCAAAACACTGAAATAATACAAAGCATTTTCTTTGATCACAATGCTAGAAAAGTAGAAATAAATAAAAGGAAGAGCAAGGAAAAAATTCAATACATGGAAACTGAATAACACCTTGTTAAAACACACTGCTAATCGAAGAAAGCAAAGATGAAATTAACAAATTCCTAGAATCAAATGAGAATGAAAACATGTCATACCAAAAACTTTGGGACACAGCAAAAGTAGTGCTCAGACATCAGTTTATGGCAATAAAAATACACACCAAAAAAGAAGAAAGAGCCAAAATGTTAGCCCTAAAACTTGAACAAATAAAAAGGGACCAGCAAAAGAAGCCCACAGTCACCAGAAGAAAGTAAATAATAAAGATTAGAGCAGAAATAAATGAAACAGAGAACAGAAAACAATAGAGTCAACAACACCAGAAGTTGGTTCTTTGAAAGAATCAGTAAAAGCAACAAACCACTCGCCAAATTAACAAAAGAAAAGCAGGAGAAGAAGCAAATAACCCAACTAAGATATGAGATGGATGACATTACAACAGAACCAAATGAAATAAAAAGGATCATAACAGCATATTATAAAAAATTGTACTCCAACAAATTTGGAAAGCTAGAGGAAATGGACAAATTTCTAGAAACACACTACCTACCTAAACTAACACAAACTAAGATAGATAAATGGAACAGACCCATAACAAGAGATTGAAGAGGTAATAAATCTTCCTTCCCCTCTGCAAAAGAAAAAAAAGCCTAGCCTGGACAGCTTCATGGAGAATTCTACCAAACATTCAGAGAAGAGCTCACATCATTACTACTCAAACTATTTCAAAGCATAGAAAAGGATAGAATACTCCCAAACTCATTCTATGAAGCCAGCGTAACCCTGATACCAAAGCCAGGCAAAGATACCACAAAAAAAGAAAATTACAGATCAATATTCCTCATGAATATAGATGCAAAAATTCTGAACAAAATTCTAGCCAGTAGACTTCAGCATCATATCAAAAAAGTACTACACTATAACCAAGTGGGATTCATACCAGGTATGCAAGGAGGTTCAACATTAGAAAATCAATTAACATAATTCACCACATAAATAGAACAAAAGAAAAGAACCACATGATCATCTCAATGCAGAAAAGGCATTTGATAAAGTCCAACACCCATTCCTGATAAAAACTCTCAGCAAAAGAAGGGAAATTCCTCAACATAATAAAGGGCGTCTATGCAAAACCAACGGTCAACATCATTCTTAATGGAGAGAGGCTGAAAACATTCCCTTTGAGAACAGGAACAAGACAAGGATACCCTTTATCACCACTCCTATTTAACATTGTACTAAAATTGCTAACTAGAGCAATAAGGCAAGAAAAAGATATAAAGGGCATTAAAATTGGTAAGAAAGAAGTAAAACTCTGCCTATTTGCAGGTGATACTATCCTACACATAGAAAATCCCAAAGATTACACAAAGATTCCACTAGAACTAATAGAAGGATTCATCAAAGTAGCAGGATACAAGATCAATGTACAATAATCAGTTGGATTCCTCTACACCAATAAAGAGAACTTCGAAAAGAAAATCAGGAAAAAATTACTATTTACAATAGCCCTCCCCCCAAAAAAAAGATAAAACACTTAGGAATAAATCTAACCAAGGATGTAAAAGACCATACCAAGAAAACTACAAACCACTACTGCAAGTAACTAAAAGAGACCTACATAATTGGAAAAACATACAATGATCATGGACAGGAAGAATTAACATTGTGAAAATATCAATACTACCCAAAGCGATCTATAGATATAATGCAATCCTGATCCAAATTCCATCAGCATCCTTTATGAGACAGAAAAACTAATCACCAACTTTATATGGAAAGGAAAGAGACCCTAGATAGGTATAACATTATCGAAGAAGAAGAAGAATAAAGTAGGAGGTCTCACACTACCTGATCTCAGATCTTGCAATATAGTCACTTGTCAAAACAGCCTGGTACTGGTACAATGACAGACACATAGACCAATGGAACAGAATTGAGAACCCAGAAATAAATCCATCCACCTATGGACAGCTGATCTTTGAAAAAGGACCAAAATCCATTAAATGGGGAAGAGACAGTGTCTTTAACAAATGGTGCTGGCAAACCTGGATGTCTACCTGTAGAAAAATGAAATAGAACCCATTCTTCACACCATACACAAAACCTAACTCAAAATGGATCACAAACGTAAATATAAAACCTAAAATAATAAAAGAAAAAATAAGGATAATGCTAGGGGCCCTAAATATGGCATAAATAGAATACTGAACATAACTAACAATGCACAAACAGCAGAGGATGAACTAGACGAATGGGAGCTCCTAAAAATTAAACACTTACGCTCATCAAAAGACTTCATCTAAAGAATAAAAAGAGAACCTACAGACTGGGAAAATATTTTTTGCTACAACATATCTGACAAGGGTCTAATCTCTAAAATTTATAGAAACCTTCAATACCTCAACAACAAAAAGACAAACAATCTAATTAATAATTGAGCAAAGAATATGAACAGACATTTCACCAAAGAAGACATTCAGGCAGCTAACAAACACATGAAGAAATGCTTGCGATCAAAAAAACAGAAACTAATCAAAAAAACAGAAAATAGAACATGGCGCCCTAGATAGCCGCATCATGCTGTTCCTCTGCAGCAAAGACCTGAAAAACTAAGTAAAACAGATACAAATACCAGTCCTGGAGCTGTAAGAATCAAATGATGGGATAAAGAACTAGATCAAACACCAAATGGAAGAAGAAGCTGACAGAAAACAGAGAAGGAGGAGAGATATGGAGTGGAGGTCCCCTGCCAACTAACACGGCACAGTGTTGCCATCTTGGAAAACAGCCAACAATAACCCTGGGCAGGGAGTACAGGAAGGCAACTTCACGGAGCTCCCAGCAGGAGACAGAACACCAGGTAACCAGAGAAAGATGCTTTCCCACCCCTCACCCTTCTGGTAAGTAGCAGCAAGAACCCCTCCAGCCCGGCAGTGCCCACCACTGGGGCCCACAGTACAAGCCATTCCCAACCACCCTGCCCCACCCCCTCCCACCACACAGCTTTTTTCCCCCTTTCTTCCTTTTCTCTCTCCCTCCCACCTAGCCCCGTATGCCACTTCACCCTCCTCTTTGTGCTGAACCCCTGCCATGCCACGGTGGTTAGACATCCACTAGTCCACCACCACCCTGGATCCATAGCACCCCGCCCAATGGCTCTTGCTGCACTGCCATTTTTTTTTAATTTTCTTTTCTTCTTTCTCTTCTGTCTTTTTTTTCTTCCTCCCATCTAGGTCCATAGATAACCTATCCTCCCTTCTTACCTGCCTCTAGGTGTGCTCGGACCCCACTCACCAGCCCCCATGATGAGGCCATTTATTATTATTTTCTTTTTCTTTTTTTTCTTTCTTCTTGTTCTTTCTCCTTCCCTCCTAGCCCCGTACACCACCTCCCCTCACTTCCCGCTGGTCCCTGCTCTGCTGCTGCAGCTAGACAACCACCAATGTACTGGCCTGCTGCTGTCCCAGGTCCTCCCTGCCACTACCCGCCAGCCCCCACAGCACCACCCTTTTTTAAAATTTATTTATTATTTATTTTTCTTTCTTTTCTTTCTCCCTCCTACCTAACCCCATTCGTCACCTCCTCTCCATTCCCATCTGCTGCCCACACTTGCCGGCACCCACCGTGCCATCATTTTTTTTCTCTCTTTCTTTTCTTTCTCACTCCCAACTAGCAATTTCACCACCTCCCCCCTCCCCTTCCTGCCAGTTCCTGCCAGGCAGTGGCAGCTAGAGAGCCACAGGTGCATCGACCCATCTCTGCCATGGGTCTGTGCCTCGCCCCCACCCACAGACCCCTGGCACACTGCCATTTTTTTCTTTTCTATGTTTTCTTTCTCCCTCCCACCTAACCCCGTGTGTCACCTACCCTCCCTTCCCAATGCCCATGGGTCCGCACTGCCCCCACTCGCCCGTCTCCACAGCACCACCATTTCCCCCCCTTTTTTCCTTTCTCCATCCCACGTAGCCCCATATGCCACCTATCCCCCTTCCCACTGACCCCCACCACACTACAACAGATAGAATACCACCAGCACACCAGCACACTGCTGCACTGGGTCCACACTGTCCCCACCCATGTGTCTCCACCACAGTCATGTATCTACTATTATTTATTTTATATCTCTTTCTCCCTCCCACCTAGCCTTATACGCCACCTCCTCCCCTTCCCATCATCCCCCACCAAGTTGCTGCTGCTAGAGCACCACCAGCACTCAGGTCTGCCACTGCACCAGGCCCAAAGTGTCCCTCTCCTCCTGCCACCAGATGAACAGTGATGAAAAACACCCCTGCCCATCTGGCGAGGGGCTGTGAACACTCCCACACCTCTGGACCAACATCACGAGGCAGACAACACCTGCCAAGTCTACCCTCAGCCACCTTGCTAAACCAGTGAAAAGCAAAGTGGGCTCTTCCTTCCTGCTGCAGCCCCGCCCACTTGTACAAGATGGAGAGAGCTATCATGGGGATAAATGAGCAAGCAGCACAGCACAGCTGACACATCTATCCTGACATAGCAAAACAAAACAAAAAATTAGGCTGAGAAAAATGAACATACAATCAATAAATCAAGGTAATAATACCTTAACGTCTCAGAGACAGGAGGCAATATCAACGCATACAAAAAAGCAGGGCAAGATGGCTCCAGCAAGTGAGCAAAATAATCAGATAACCTACCGGTAGAAGAAAAGGCAGTGGACCTGATATAGAATTCAAAAGACTAATATTTAGGGCTGTCCAAGAGATTAGGAAAGATATCAAAGAAAACACAGACAAAACCAAGGAAAAAATAGATAAAATCATGGAAAACACAGACAAAAACAATGAAAACAACAAAAATCAAGGAAAACACAGACAAAGCAATAGAAGAATTCAAAAAATAATACAAGAACAAATTTAACTCTATCTTCCTAAGTTTGAACCAGTCTTTTATGACTTGATATTGTCTTGACGTCATCTCCATTTGAAAGTTTATATCTACACCATTTATTCCCACGTTTATTGTTTTGATGTTGTCTTCATTTACAGGTTGATGTCTGTTTCCCTGTTTTAAGTCTTTTGGCTTTGTTTTGTTACTGAGAGTTCTTTACCTATGTTGGTACTTGGCTGATGCTGTCCTGTTGCATAGACTCCCGCTGTTGTCTGATGTTTTTGTTCTCTAACTGAAGAACTCTCTTTAATAGTTCTGGTAAGTTTGGTTTGGTTTTATGAATTCCCTTAATTTATGTTTATCTGGAAATGTCCTAATTTTGCTACCGTATTTGAGAGAGAGTTTTGCAGGATACATTATTCATGGTTGGCAGTATTATTCTTTCTTTCAAGGTTTTATATAGGCATTGCCTTCTTGCATGCATAGTTTCTGTTGAATAATCAGAGCTTACTCTTATTGCTCCCCCTTTCTATGTGACTTTGTGAACAATTACGAATCATACAAAAACAATAACTATAAATCCAAAAGATAAACAACAAAATTTCAGAAATGGACAACTCAGTGGAAGGTTGCAGGAGCAAATCTGAAAGACAAAGTTAGTGAGATTGATGACAGATTCATGGACGCCACTTTGTTTCAGGAGAAATCAGAGAAAAGGATGAAGAAAACCTTAGAACTATGTAGGACACAATGAAGAGCAGAAATGTGCACTTGATCAGAGTTACAGTACAGGGGGAGAAAACAGAAAACACAGAGAAGACTGTTGAAAATTTGCTGGCAAAAATTTCCCAAATATCATGAAAGATGAAAAGCTGACTATCCAAGATGCTCAATGAATGCCTTACAGGATAGATCCCAAAGGAAAGTCACCAAGACATAATCATAATCACACTTGCCAAAACCAAAGACAAAGAAAGAATCCTGAGAGCAGCTCGACAAAAACACAAAGTCACATCTATTGGTCCCATCCCATCCACAGCAAAGGAGAATGAAAAAAAAAAACAAAAAACAAAAACAGACACAAGGAAAATATTAGTCCAAAGAACTAATGGAACACATGAACCACAGCCTTCACCAGCCTAAGTCCTGAAGAACAAGACGGTGCCCAGCTACCACCATCGACTGCTCTGACAGTGATACAGTAGAAGGTTCCAAACAAAATTCAAATTCACACACACACCACAAAACCAGACTTACTGGTCTGACAGAGACTGGAGGAACCCCCAAGACTATGGCCCCTGGACACCCTGCTAACTCAGAAGTGAAGCCACTGCTGAAGTCCACCTTTCAGCCAAAGATTAGACAGTCCTATAAAACAAACAATAATGCATGCAAGGAATGTGAAAAAGCAAAGAAAAGAAGGCAGGAATGGACAGGAAAACTGGACAAATGGATACTGGGAACCTGAGGTGGAAAGGGAAAGGGGGAGAGGGCTAACACAATGTTGAGATTGCAATCAATGTCACAAATCAATCTGTGTATTAAATTTTGAATGAGAAAGTAATTTGCATTGTAAACTTTCACCTAAAACATAATAAAATCTTAAAAAATAGAAAATAAAAAATGTTGACATGGTTGTGGGGAGACTGGAACACTTATACACTGCTGGTGGGAATGTAAAATGGTATAACCACTACAGAAAATGGTATGGCGCTTCCTTAAAAACCTAGAAATAGAAATACCATATGACCCAGCAATCCCAGTCCGAGGTATATACCCTAAAGAAATAAGAGCCGTCACACGAATAGACATATTCACACCCATGTTCACTGCAGCATTATTCACTATAGCAAAAAATTAGAAACAACCTAAGTGCCCATTAACAGAAGAATGGATAAACAAACTGTGGTACATACACACAATGGAAAACTATGCAACAATAAAGAATAATAACAAATCCAGAAAACATCTCACAACATGGTTGAATTTGGAGAACATTACGCTGAGTGAAATAAGTCAACCACGAAAGAACAACTATTGTATGGGACCACTATTATAAAAAAACCACAAAAGGTTTACTCACAGAAAAAAAATTATTTGATGGTTACCAGGGTTGGGAGGGGGAGGAAGGGAAAATTACTAACTAGATAAAAGACACGTGCTAATATCAGTTAAGGGAAAGGCAATGCGCAATATGGGGGAAGTCAGCACATCATGACCAAGGTAAAGGAAGACACTGAGAGAAATGCAAGAATAAAGAGCAACTACGGTAATCACTATAACATAGATAATCCTACAATAGTATTAACAAACAATAATTTATGAATGGATACATACGTTGATAGGTGTGCTACAGAGGTGTGGGAGGGTGTAAGGGAGCACACCCACCTGCAGATATAGGTTTGATTGTGGATATTTCTACATACATAACTGTAGGTGCTGCATGTATATTAATATAGACAATAGAGCACACAAGGGGCACAGTCACGGAAACTTCTTAGACATAACCAAACACCTCATGGGAAGAAGTTTCTAGGCCTGAAGGACCATAGATTCAGTACACATCTACATCAACTGGCACAACATAGTTTATAAAGACAATGTCCCGCATCCTACTTTGGTGAGTATCATCTGGGGTTTTAAAAGCTTGCGAGTGGCCATCTAAGATACAACTATTGATCTCTTTCTGTCCTGGAGCAAAGGAGAGTGAAAAAAACCAAAGACTCAAGGGAGCAATTAGTCCAAAGGATGAATGGACCACATGATTCATAGCCTACATGACCCCAAGACTAGAAGAACTAGATGGGGCCTGATTACGACTGCCTATCACTCTGACTGGGATCACAACAGAAGGTCCCAGACAGAGTAGGAGAAAAATGTAGAACAAAAAAGACAAGACTTACTGGTCTGACAGAGGCTGAAGGAACTCCCGAGACTGTGGCTCTAAGACACCCTTCTGTCCTGGAACTGAAACCACCATTCAGCCAAACAATAGACAGGCCCATAAAATAAACAATAACACCTGATAGGATCATATTCCTTAGAACAATAAATTATACAAGATCAAAAGGACAACATTTGCCCAAAGTAATGATGAGAAGGCAGGAAGGAGTAGAAAAGCCAGACAAAAGCCAACGGGGAACCCAGGGCGGCGATGGAGAGAGTGCTGACACATCATGTGGAATGCAACCAATGTCATGGAACACTTCATGTACAAACTATTAAATGGGAAACTAATTTGCTCTGTAAACTTTCACCTAAAGCACAATAAAAATTAAACAACAACAAAAAAACACCAATTCAACAGTTTCTACATGTACCATTTAGTGATATTCATTACATTATTAGAGTTGTGTAACCATTCTCACCTTCCTTTTCTGAGTTGTTCCTCTCCCATTAACATAAATTTGCTACCCCCTAAGGTTCCTACCTAATCTTTCAAGTTGCTGTTCTTAATTTGTTACCATATAGATAGATCTTAAAAAAGCATAATGCTCAAGGCAGACATTTTTTTACTAGTTAAGATAAGCTATTGTTTGGTTTTAAGAACAGTTCAGGGGATAGTTTTGGTTTAAGGTTTAAAGAGTATCTCAGGGTAATAGTTTCAGGGGTTCTTCCAATCTTCACGGCTCCAAGAAGTCTGGAGTGCATGAGAGTTTGAAATTTTGTTCTACATTTTCCCTCTTTTGATCAGGATTCTTCTGTGGAATCTTTGATCAAAATGTTCAGTAATGGTAGCTAGGCACCATCCAAGTTCTTTTGGTCTCATGGCAAAGGAGGCAGTTGTTCACAGAAGTAAGTAGCCGCACATTCCACATCCTCTTCTTATTCCTGACTTTCCTTCTTCTCTGTTGTTCCAGGTGAATAGAGACCAATTGTTGTGCCAATTGCTAGCTTTTAAGACCCCAGGCACTACACAATGAACTAGGAGGTAGAACAGAAGCACTAAACATGTCATTAGGCCAATTAACTGGAATGTCCCATGAAACCATGACCTTAAACCTTGAAACCAAGAAACCAAATTATTGCAATTGCTGTCAATAAGTTGTACACCTGTAAAAAGTTGAATTGGCAAAATTTTTGTGGTAGATATTATTTCAAAAAACAAAAAAAAAAAAAAAAGAGTAGCTGCTGAGGCTGCTTATGTACAATCAAAAACCTCATGGCATTTGGTTTCTTGCTTTGGAGGTAAATACTTCTTTACTTACTGTTACCTCAAATAAAATTTTGCAAAATTCATCAAAACGACTGCATTCATCAGTGCTAAAATATCCAATGGCTAGACTAAATTCAGAAATAAGAACAATGAAAAAGTAACACTTTGTTCTCTTGCAGCTTCAAAATTTGTTGATATTTCATCAACTGAATACGCATACTCTAACTAACCACTGTTTCTCATAAAACTCTACTAAACTTGGCCTTTTGGATCTGTATCAATGGATGGCTTTTCTGTTACACTCAGCTTTGGTCTGGTAGAGGTTATGGGAGTGTTCTTCATTAAGGGTCAGCTTGCCACTGTCACATAACAAGTGTACCAACGGCTGTGGAGCTACTTGGCTGGTGCTTCTTCGCCATCCCCAGGTGGCCCCCTCTGCATGACCACTTTCCATCCGGTCTGCCACCCCCAGCGCATGCTGTTCCTTTGTTTGAATTGCTCTCTCTCACCTTTCCTGTCCATACCCATGCTCCCCACTACTCTCTCCCCTGTGATGTCTTTCCAGTCAGTTTATCTCAGGCTTTTCATTTCCAGAGCCATCTGGACTTACTTTCAATGTCACTACCAGCCAACAATATTTTTTCTTTCTGTATCTACCAAACACATGATTATTTTAATCTTCATAGCATATCTTCTTATAAAGAGTTATGCTCAGAAATATCTCTGTCTACTTGTTCTTTAAGGAGACGTGCTGGCGTAGTGGTTAAGTGTTCAGCTACTAACCACCAGCAGTTTGAACCCACCAGCTGCTCCACAGGAGAAAAAAATTTGGCAGTCTGCTTTCATAAAGATTATGTGTTGTTGTCGAGTCAATTCTGACTCATAGTGACCCTACAGGGCACAGTAGAACTGCCTCATAGGGTTTCTAAGGCTGTAAATCTTTACAGAAGCAGACTGACACGTCTTTCTCCCGTGGAGTGGCTGGTGGGTTTGAACCATCACCTTATGGTTAGCAACCAAGCACTTTAACCACTGCACCACCAGGACTCCTCCCATAAAGATCACAGCCTTGGAAACCCTATGAAAAGGGACTCTTTCTTTTGGACCTCAACCCTCTAGGCACACTAATATCTCCCTCCCCTCCCCATCCCAATGATGTCAAGAGGTCCCATACTGTCTAAAATCAGACTTTGCCCTCTTTTTTGAACCTGTTTTCTCTATCCTACTTTCTTCAAAGTGTTATTTTATTTAATAACCAAAAAAAAAAAAAAAAAATGCAATCAAGTCAACTCTGATTCATGGCGACCCCATGAGTGTCAGAGCAGAACTGTTTTCTATGGGGTTTTCAAGCTGTGACCTTTCAGAAGTTCACCAAAAATTGGCGATGCAGTTGGACTGAGGACTTTAGCTTTCTGCCCTGTAGGCTGTGGGCATAAACTTGACCTGGTTCAGCTCAGGCTGTCAGAAATTCTGCCTGGGTCCATGGGACACCCCAGTCATCTGATTTTATAAGAGTGCAACTCAGAAAACTTTTTTCTTATTTAGACACCTCTGCTCTGAGTTTACAAACCCAGGCTTTTGTATGTCAGTATCTATCCCAAAGTAAAGAAAACAGTACAGTTATATCTGTTAGACCATGTATACGCCCGATAGCTTCAGACTATATATATATATATATATTAAGAAGTCAATGAAAATTTGCCCAATTGAATTAACTATACTGTGTCAATCTCTGAAGACAAATCTCCATCTGCATTCTAACTGCTAGTGGGTCAGTTGATTTTCTGTAGAATTAAATTGTCAAGCATTAACAAGATAGTAGTAAATAAGGACTAAAAATTCAGAAAACCCATCAAAGAAAAGTTACAATGCTGTTTGTACATGCCTTGTATCCCTAAGTAAGGGGGAAGTCCTACTACTAAGACTAGCCCTGGGCCAGATGATACAGTAGGCTACAAAGAAAACTGGCGGCATTGAACTTGCCCTTTCAGAGACTTTCATTAGGATCCTTCTCCCTCACTTCCTCCTGAAATGTTCCAGCCCTGGGCCAGATGATACAGTAGGCTACAAAGAAAACTGGCGGCATTGAACTTGCCCTTTCAGAGACTTTCATTAGGATCCTTCTCCCTCACTTCCTCCTGAAATGTTCCTTCTGTACTCAAAAAGCTGCTGATGGATCCTCTCCTGAGGACCTGTAATATCTGAATTTTACTTGGAGATTCTTGAAGACCTTTGCATATGAACATCAAAGAAACTAATTCTAATGATGAATTTCAGGTACTGTGGCAGGCAGCAGGTTCAGTGTTTTAGGCTAGGAAGACTTGTCTCGTGCGCCTTGGATTTTCCCAGCACGTGGACAAGCATGGACTTGACTCACAGCTTTACTCACTACTTACAAATAAGGTGACTGAGGTAGGCAGAATAACAGTCCCCCAAAGATGCCCATGCTCTAATCCCTAGAACCTGTGAATATGTTAAATTACACGGCAAAGGGGAGTTAAGGTTGCAGATAGAATTAAGGTTGCTAATTATCTGAACTTGAGATGGGAAATTAACCTGTATTCAATGTAATTATAAGGATCCTCATAGGTGGAAGAGAGAGGCAGAGGGTCAGAGTCAAAGAGAGACTTGAAGATGCTATGTTCCTGGCTCTGAAGATGAAAGTAGGGCCACAAGCCAAGGAAACTAGGCTGCCTCGAGGAGCCTGGCAAAGGCAAGGAAACTGATTCTCCCCTAGAGCCTCCAGAAAAATGCAACCTGTTCAATAGCTTCAATTTAGCCCAGTTAGACCCATTTTTGACTTCTGACCTCCAGAACTGTAAGATAATCAGTATCTTTTGTTTTATGCCACTATGTTTGTAGTAATTTGTTACAGCAATAATAGGAAGTTAAACTGACTCTGACAAACTTATTTTAATTCTGAAACTCACTTTCTTCCCAAGTAAAATGGGGATAATAGCAACAACCAAATGTTCTTATAAAAATCAAGTGAGTTGACTTGGGTAAAGTGCTGGCCACATAGGAAGTATTCAATCCATGTTGCTCCCCATCTTTTCCCTCCATTGACTGGACCACTACTGAATTGCCACCATAAATCTTGCAGTGATGCCTACATTCAAAATAGCTTAATAAATATTAAAGAATCATCTCACCAAAGTATTAGTGTAATTTTTAGAGTGAATATATATATATATATATATATATATATATATATATGGTGGTACAGTGGTTAAGAGCTCACTGCTAACCAAAAGATTGGCAGTTCAAATCTACCAGCCACTCCTTGGAAACCCTATGGGGCAGTTCTACTCTGTACTACAGGGTTGCTATGAGTTGGAATTAACTCAACGGCAATGGATTTCTTTAACGCTGGAAGAGATTCTACAGACGGGTCCAAAAACAGCTTTCCACTCCTGGAGGTAGGGATTCCATAATTAGTAATGATAGCTGGATCAAAGTCATTTAATATTTCATCTCTTAAAAATGTGGACTTCTGGGGAGGTGGGGCCAAGATGGTGGAGTAGTAAGTCGCTTCCTGTGGTCCCTCTTACAACAAAGACTTGAAAAAACAAGTGAATCAATTATATATGACAGTCCAGGAGCCCTGAACATCAAAAGCAAAATTGACGAATCAGACTGAGTGGCAGGGGGAGGAAAAGACAGTTCAGAAGTAGCAAGGAGTTGCCAGACCTGACCAGGAGGTAGCCAGGGCCCTTCAGGCCAGATTGGCTTGCATGTGTGGTGAGGTAAGCAGTGGCGCTCAGGAGGTGTTTTCCACATAGGAAGTGAGCCAGCAGCAGAGAGTCTACTTGGACCTCCAGAACCAGTGAAAAGCGGCACTCATTTGGCAAAAAATAAATACATGCATCTGACCTACAGTGCAGATCAAAAAACACCCCCTTTGAGAAAAACCTCTCTTACATTTACCTGACCCCTCCCTGCTATGCACCTGTCCCGGGCGGGCTTAAGCAACTGCAGAGTTCCCTGGGCCAGAAGTAGGATCCTTCACATGTCCTGAGCCATTAGCCCAGCCTTGGAAAGGGAACAACTTAACAAACAGGAAAAAATCATCTGCCAGCTTAACTCAGGGTAGGCACAGCTCCTTTGCCTAGGCACAGGCATAAGGGGTCCATGGACTTTGAATGCCTTTCACCCTGGCATAGACCTGTGTAGGCCCATTTCAACAGCATAGGCCCTCATTACCATAGTATAACAGGTATATACCTGAAGCCTAACTTCAACTGTATCAGCTATATGGTGAACTGCTATGTTTGTGAAACTTGACACTGCTCTGACCACTAAGCAGGGTCCTCACCTACCCACAGCAGGGGGCTGAGGACTGCTGACTCCACCCATGCCACCTAGCCACTCATGACAGGGGTCCAAGAATAAGTGGTGCCTCCCAGTCCTTACAGCCAACAGCACTGGGTGTTCATAGTCTGGCTGCAAAACCCACCCACCTACTCACTCTGGGGAACAGGGACACGCTTTCCTCTCAGACACTCAGGGGCAGCCATTAGCCCCCTGCCTTGCTCAGTGCATGACCCCATAATGCAGCTGGGTATCTGTGCCTACACCAATCACCCCTGCCTGTCTAGGAGTGTAGGTGAGAGCCTGCACCATAAACTTGGTGACAACTACCTGGACACCTGGGCTGAATCCATACAAGAAAAGTAAACAGACTCCTGGGTTCACATACCTAATAACAGATCTAACCACCTGGTGACAAGACTTTAGAGTTTCAAAGGTGCCAATAATCAAATGACGCACACGAGCAGCCTATTTGGGCATATCAAAACAAAACAAGAAGCTAGGACACAGTACATAAACATAAAATAAATAAATATAATAACTTACTAATGGCTCAGAGATGAAAATCAATATCAAATCACATAAAGAGGCAGACCATGATGGCTTCAGAAAACTCCCAAAACAAAGATTCAAGAAATTTTCTGGAGGAAGGGAACTTCTTGGAATTACCGGAGGTAGAATACGAAAGATTAATATATGGAACTCTTCAAGATCCAGAAGGAGATCAGGGAAAATACAAAACAAGCTAAAGAACATACAGACAAAGCAATAGAGGAACTTAAGAAGATTAGAGAAGAGCATAATGACAAATTTCACAGGCTGCAAGAATCCATACAGAGACAGCAAACAGTAATCCAGGAGATTTAACAGTAAAGTTTTGGAATTAGACAACTCAATAGAAAGTCATAGGAGCAGAAATGAGGCAATGAAAGTCAGAATTAGTGAGATTGAAGATAAAGGACTTGGCATCAACTTATTTGAGGAAAAATCACATAAAAGCATTTTAAACAATGAAGAAATCCTAAGAATTATGTGGGACTGTACCTAGCGGAATAATCTATGAGTGATTGGAGTACCAGAACAGGGGAGGACAATAGAAAATACAGAGGGAATTGTTGAAGGTTTGTTGGTAGACAACTTCCCTGGTACCATGAAAGATGAGAAGATATCTATCCAAGATGCTCATCGAATCCCACATAAGGTAGATCCCAAAAGAAAGTCACCAAGACAAATTATAATCAAACTTGCAAAAACCAAAGATAAAGAGAGAATTTTAAGAGTGACAAGGAATAAATGAAAAGTCATCTAAACCCTGACTACTCAGCAGAAACCATGCAGGCAAGAAGGCAGTGGGATGACATATATAAAGCCTTGAAGGAAAAACAATTGCCAGCCAAGAATTATATATCCAGCAAAACTGTCTCTCAAATATGATGGTGAAGTTAGGGCATTTCCAGATAAGCAGTAGTTTAGGGAATTTGTAAAAACCAAACCAAAATTTCAAGAAATACTAAAGGGAGTCCTCCGGTTAGAAAATCAGTAACATCAGATAACAACCCAAGACTAGAACACAGGACAGAGCAACAGGATGTCAACCCAGATAGGGAAGTCACAAAAATAAATAAAAACTAA
>NW_004444141.1:3645466-3647737 GCF_000243295.1 Trichechus manatus latirostris
TAAATAAAGTCATAGATCCCTCGTATGGAGAGGAAGTCAAGGCGATATAAAGAAATAAAACATTGGTTTAAACTTAGAAAAATAGAGGTAAATATTCAGGTAACCACAAAGGAAACTAACAATCCTACACATCAAAATAAAAAACAAGAAAAACATAAAAACTCAGCAAATACAAAATCAACAGCAATGCAAAGCATGAAAAGAAAACACATAAAGAACACTCAGCACAGAAAATTAAGTGCAACAAAGAAAATGTTAACAACACACAAAAAATACATCAAAATGACAGCACTAAACTCATACCTATCAGTAGCTATGCTGAATATAAATGAACTAAATGCACCAATAAAGAGACGAAGAGTGGCAGAATGGATTAAAAAACACAATCTGTCTATATGCTGCCTACAAGAGACACACCTTAGACTTAAAGACACAAACAAAGTAAAACTCAAAGGATGGAAAAAAACATATCAAGCAAACAACACTCAGAAAAGAGCAGGAGTGGCAATGTTAATCTCTGAAAAAATAGACTTTAACGTAAAATCCACCACAAAGGATAAGGAAGGACACTATATAATGATTAAAGTGTCAGTACTCCAGGAGGACGGAACCATAATAAATATTTACGCACCCAATGACAGGGCTCCAAAATACATAAAACAAACTCTAACAGTACTGAGAAGAGACATAGACAGCTCCACAATAATAGTAGGAGACTTCAACACACCACTTTCCGTGAAGGACAAAACATCCAGAAAGAAGCTCAATAAAGACACGGAAGATATAAATGCCACCATCAACAAACTTGATCCCATAGACATATACAGAACACTCCACCCCACTGCAGCCAAGTATACTTTCTTTTCTAATGCACATAGAACATTCTCCAGAAAAGACCAAATATTAGCCCATAAAGCATGCAAGCCTTAAGAGAATCCAGAGCATCGGAATATTACAAAGCATATGTTCTGACATTAAAGCCATAAAAGTAGAAATTAATAACAGAAAAAGCAAGGAAAATAATCAAATACATGGAAACTTGAAAACACCTTGCTCAAAAATGACCGAGTTATAGAGGAAATTAAGGATGGACTAAAGAAATTCACAGAATCAAATGAGAATGAAAACACTTTCTACTAGACTTTTGGGACACAGCAAAAGCAGTGCTCAGAGGTCAGTTTATAGCAGTAAATGCACACATCAAAAGGAAAAAGGGTCAAAATCAAAATATTAACACTACAAATCAAACAAGTAGTAATAAAGCAGCCAAAGAAGCCCTCAGGTGCCAGAGGAAAGGAAATAATAAGAATTAGAGAGGAATTAAATGAAATAGAGAATAGTAAAACAATTGAGGGGTTAACAAAACCAAAAGTTGGTTTTTTGAAAAGATCAACAAAATTGATAAACTGTTGGCCAAAGTGACAAAAGAAAAACAGGAGAGGAAGCAAATAACCTGAATAAGAAATGAGATAGGGTGATATCACAACACACCCAACTGAAATCAAAAATCATAACAGAATAATTAACCAATGTCATAAAACAAGATGTGTACTGACTGTTTAATGAGAAACTATTTGTTCTGTAAACCTTCATCTAAAGTACAATAAAAAAATTCAAAGAAATTATCAAACAATATCATTAATATCACACACAAGTAAAATTTTGCTGAAGATCATTCAAAAGCGGCTACAGCAGTATATTGACAGGGAACTGCCAGAAATTTAGGCTGGATTCAGAAGAGGACGTGTAACCAGGGATATCATTATTGATGTCAAATGGATCCTGTCTGAAAGCAGAGAATACCAGAAAGTTGTTTACCTGTGTTTTATTGACTATGCAAAGACATTTGACTGTGTGAATCATAACAAATTATGGGTAACATTGTGAAGAATGAGAATTCCAGAACACTTAATTGTGCTCATGAGGAACCTGTACATATACCAAGAGGTAGTTGTTTGAACAGAACAAAGGGATACTGCATGGTTTAAAGCCAATAAAGGTATGCGTCAGGGCTGTATCCTTTCACCATACTTATTCAATCTGTATGCTGAGCAAATAATCTGAGAAGCTGGACAATATAAAGAAGAACAGGGCGTCAGGATTGGAGGAAGACTCAATAACAACCTGCATTATGCAGATGACACAACCTTGCTTGCTGAAAGTGAAGAGGATTTGAAACACTTACTGATGAAGATCAAAGACAACAGCCTTCAGTATGGATTACACCTCAACATAAAGAAAACAAAAATCCTCACAACTGGGATTGTTAAC
>NW_004444141.1:3648638-3667598 GCF_000243295.1 Trichechus manatus latirostris
GATTGTGAGGATGGCGCAGGACTGGGCAGCGTTTTGTTCTGTGGTGCACAGGATTGCTATGAGTAGGAATCGACTTGGCGACACCCAACAACAACGACAACAGGAATTTATTAGTCTCTTTGAATACACTTCATCTTTTAGAGTAGTTTTAGGTTTATAGAAAAATTACACAGAAAGTACAGAGAGTTCCCATATCCTCCCTCCTCTTTCTACCATGCATAATTTTTTCTATTAATATCTCATATTTGTGTAGTACATTTGTTATAATTTATGAACCAATATTGATACATTATTATTAACTAAAGTCCCTACTGATATTAGGGTTCATTCTTCGTATTGTGCAATCCTGTGGATTTCTGACCAATGCATACTGCCATGTACTTATTCTGTATCATGCAGAATAGTTTCATTGCCCTTAAGATGTCCTGTGCTTCACCTATTCATCCCTTTCCCCTTACCCCCTCCCCCTTGAAACCACTGATCATTTTACTGTCTCTATACTTTTTTTTTTTTCCAGAATGTCATACGGTTGGCATCATGCAATATGTAGCTTTTTCAGATTGGCTTCTTTCACTTAGCAATATGCGTTTAAGACTGCTCTATGTCTGTTCATAGCTTGATAGTTTTTTTTTTTTCATTGCTGAGTAGTACTCCATTGTATGGACATACCACAGTTCACTTCTTGTTCACTTATTGAAGAACATCTTGGTTGCTTCCAGTGCTTTTGCAATTTGTGTAATGTTGCTGTAAACATTTGTGTGCAGAATTTGTGTGAACATAAATTTTTAATTCATTTCGGTAAATATCTAGGAGCATAATTGCTCGATTATATGGTAAGCCTATTTTAATACTGTTTTATCTACCTGTGTTTTCACTTATCAACAGAACTTCTAACAGTTTCAGAGGATGCCATGTCATACTGCAGCCCATGTTTAGAACAAATTTCCTATTACTGGGCATTCAGGTTGTTGCAATAAACATCTCTGTACAAAAAAAAAAAAAAAAAGACTACTATGAGAAAGCATACTTTAAAACATTTGAAAACCTAGAGGAAAATTACAAATTTCTAGAAACTCACTGCCTACCTAAACTAACACAAACAGAAGTAGAACAACTAAATAAACCTATAACAAAAGAAGGAATGAAAATGTAGTTGAAAAACTCTCAACAACCACCAAAAAAAGCCCTGGACCCAATGGTTTCACTGGAGAATTCTACCAAACTTTCAGAGAAGAGTTAACACCCCTACTACTAAAGGTATTTCAGAGCATAGAAAAGGATGGAATACTCCCAAACTCATTCTATGAAGCCAGCATAATCCTGATACCAAAACCAAGTAAAGACACCACAAAAAAAAGAAAATTACAGACTAATCTCTCTCATGAACATAGATGAATAAATCCTCAACAAAATTCTAGCCAACACAATTCAACAACATATCAAGAAAATAATTCACCATGATCAAGTGGGATTCATACCAGGTATGCAGGGATGGTTCATATTAGGAAAACAATCAATGTAATCCATCAAATAAATGAAACAAAAGACAAGAACCACATAATCTTATCAACTGATGCAGAAACGGCATTTGACGAAGTCCAACACCCATTCATGATGAAAATTCTGAGCAAAATAGGAATAGAAGGGAAATTCATCAACATAATTAAGGGCATTATGGAAAGGGAAGAGGCCCCGAATAAGTAAAGCATTACTGAAGAAGAAGAACAAAGTGGGAGGCCTCACACTACCTGATTTTAGAACCTATTATACCGCCACAGTAGTCAAAACAGCCTGGTACTGGTACAACAACAGATACATAGACTAATGGAACAGAATTGAGAATCCAGACATAAATTCATCTGCCTATGAGTAGCTGACATTTGACAAAGGCCCAAAGGCTGTTAATTGTGGGAAAGACAGTCTCTTTAAAAAATGGTGCTGGCAAAACTGGATATCCATCTGCAAAAAAATGAAACAAGACCCATACCTCACACCATGCACAAAAACTAACTCAAAATGGATCAAAGACCTTAATACAAAATCTAAAACAATAAAGATCATGGAAGAAAAAATAGGGACAACACTAGAAGCTTAATATATGTTATAAACAGAATACAAACCCTAAATAACAATGCATAAACACCAGAAGAGAAACTAGATAACTGGGAGCTCCTAAAAATCAAACACTTAGGCTCATCAAAAGACTTCACCAAAAGAGTCAAAAGACAACCTGCAGACTGGGAAAAAAAATTTGGCTATGACAAATCTGATCAGGGTCTAATCTCCAAAATCTTCAAGATACTGCAAAACTTCAACAACAAAAAGACAAATAACCCAATTAAAAAATGGGTAAAGGAGACTAACAGGCACTTCATCAAAAAAGACATTCAGGCAGCTAACAGATACATGAGGAAATGCTCATGATCATTAGCCACTGAAAATCAAAACTACAGTGAGATACCATCTCCCCCCAACAAGGCTAGCATTAATCCAAGAACACAAAATAATAAATGTTGGAGAGTTCGTGGAGAGACTGGAACACTTATACATTACTGATGGCAATGTGAAATGATACAACCACTTTGGAAATTGATTTGGCGCTTCCTTAAAAGCTAGAAATAGAAGTATTGTACAATCCAGTCATCCCACTCCCTGGAATATATCCTAGAGAAATAAGAGCCATCACATGAATAGATATAGGCACACCCATGTTCTTTGCAGCACTGTTCGCAATAGCAAAAAGATGGAAACAACCTAGGTGCCCATCAACAGAAGAATGGATAAACAAATTATGGCGTATTCAAACAATGATATACTATGCAATGATAAAGAACAATGGTGAATCTGTGAAACCTCTCACAGCACGGATGAATCTGGAAGGCATTACGCTGAGTGAAATCAGTCAGTCACAAAAGGACAAATATTGTATGAGACCACTATTATGAGAACTCAAGAAAAGGTTTAAACACAGAAGAAAACATTCTTTGATGGTTACGAGGGTAAGGAGGGAGGCAGAGGGGAATTCACTAACTAGATAGTAGACAAGAATCATCTTAGGTGAAGCGAAGGACAACACACAATACGGGGGAAGTCAGCACAACTGGACTAAAACGAAAGCTAAGAAGTTTCCTGAATACAACCAAACATTTTGAGGGACAGAGTAGCAGGGGCAGAGTTCTGGGGACCATGGTTTCAGGGAACACCTAGGTCAATTGGCATAACAAAGTTTATTAAGCAACTGTTCTGCTGGAGGTGAGATGGGAAGGCAGAGAGGGTTAGGAGCTGGTTGAGTGGACATGGGGAATCGTGGTGGAAAGGAGGAGTGTGCAGTCACAGTATGGGGAGAGCAATTAGAGTCACATAACAATGTATGTATAAATTTTTGTATGGGAAAAAATTAAAAAAAAAAAAAGAAAATGTTCTGCATCCCACTTTGGTGAGTGGCACCTGGGGTCTTGAAAGCTAGCGAGCAGCCATCTAAGATGCATAAATTCATCCCAACCCAACTGGAGCAAAGGGGAATGAAGAACACCAAAGATACAAGGAAAATATTAGCCCAAGAGACAAAAAGGGCCTCATAAAGGATAGACTCCATCGCCTGAGACCAGAAGAACTAGATGATGACTGGCTACCACCAATGACTGCCCTGATAGGGAACATAACAGAGTCTCCGATGCAACAGGAGTAAAGTGGGGTGTAGAACTCAAATTCTAGTAAAAAGACCAGACTTAATGGTCTGACTGAGACTGGAGAAACCCCAGAAGACATGACCTCTGGCTCTCTATTAACCCAGAACTAAAACCATTCCTGAAGCCAACTTTTCAGACAAAGATTAGACTGGACTATAAGATATAAAATGATACTCGTGAAGAGTGTGATTTTTAGGTCAAGTAGATACACAAGACTGAACGGGCAGCTCCTGTTCAGAGGTGGGATGAGAAGGCAGAAAGGGATAGGAGCTGGTTGAATGGACGGCGGAAATCCAGGGTGGAAAGGAGGAATATGCTGACACATTATAGGGATAGCAACTAGGGTCACATAACAATGTATGTATAAATTTTTTTAAGAGAAACTAACTTGAGCTGTAAACTTTCACTTAAAGCATAATTTAAAAAAATATTTACTGATAAATACCTAAGGAGATAGTAAAAAATGTGGGGAAGGATGGGACGCATGGAGGGAGGATCTTTTTTTTTTGCCATTGCCGAATGAATAAAAAGCAGAATCTCTGTCCAGATAATGTATGAGGGCCCAGTAGACTATATCTAGGAGCAGAAGTATGTGTATGCAGAATCTAATGGCTAATCCAGGGTTCTCCAGACCCCAAGACTTGCCGAGGGAGTCTTTCGCAAGGTCTACCAGCTCCGATTTGTTTCTAGAATCTTAATCAGGCTTATAACCTGTTCAACAATTGCTTCTAATGCTCCAAGTTTTGTTCTTTTTTTTTTTTAATAGAAGATGTTTGCCCTTCACAAAATAGTGCTACATAAATGTACATAATGGCCCTGTTAATTGGCTTAGAGAAATTTGTTTCAAGATCAATGGTATTATAGGAAAAATTCACAACCTAGAGTCCAGACAGCAGGTTTAAACACTGCACTGGTAATTTATTATCTGTTGTTGTTAGCTGCTGTCGAGTTGGCCCCTGACTCATGGTGACCACATGTGTTATCATCTGCAAGTTTGGTTAAATCTCTTAATTTGTCTAGTCTCATTTCCCATATATGGATAAAAATGAGGCTGTGGTGAAGCTTAAATAATATAAATGACAATTTGTTGTAATCTATTATGTGCTACATGAATATAAATTCTTACTGGAAATAATTTGTGTTTAGAATTTTTTTTATTGTTGTAAAAAATATATGTGTTTAGAATATTTTATGTTCCAAAGGAAAACAGTAAATGAAGAGTTGATTTAAGCCAGTGTATTACTAAGAGGGCAAATGATTTATTCTATTTTAAAATAGTTTAAGGGGACAATGGGGAGATGTGATCCTTCTCTCCTTTCATATCCTGCCTAACTGGGATGAATGGGGCCCTATGAGATCTAGAAACATGCTCTTTCCTGGTTACCTGAATATTTGGAAACTTCCATTTCTCACTCATGACAAAGACTTTTAAATAGTTTTACTACCTTTTCTTCCCTGCTGGCCTTTACTCTTTTCTTGTGATTCATTCTACTATGAAATTAAACCTATAACAAGCTACTCTCACCCCAGGCTTTAGGATACATCTTTATGGTTCCATAACATAAACACACCATATTCTCAGTATAGACTTTCTTTCTTATCTTATCTTTCCCTCATTCCTACCACCATCTTGTTGACTCCAGAATATCTTCTACTTGTTCTTCCGTTACATGCACGCGTGTGTGTGCACACACACATAAACAAACACACACACACACACACGGAAAATTTGAGTTAGGTGCCCCTTTTATTTGCTCCCAATGCTAAGCATTCAGGTAGACTGGGCTTACACTATAGATATCTGTAAATACCTTAAGTCTGGAACCAAGACCAATGTCTGAAGTGGGAAAAAGATAGATTTTGGCTCACTGTGAAGCAGAGGCTTTCTAACAACTGCTTCCTGGATTGATGTCAACTCTCAGGTGATAACAAGCTCCCTGCCACTTGAAGTGTTCAAGTCAAAACTGAGTAACCATTGTCAAGAGTGTTAGAACTGATTCTAGTTTTAGGGCAAGAGGCTGAGTTGGATATTAATTCTAAGTTTTTATAATTCAAATATCACTTGAGAAAATGATCTTTCAGATCGAGATGGTTAATTCCTCATCTTGAAAAATAAGTAGAAGGTTAAGGACTTTTCCTAGAAACCATTCCCATTTACTACTTGAAAGACTATTAGAGTAAGGATTTCATCAACAGAATTTATCTAAAGCTTTCTTTGAACACAAGTAATTAGCAAATAAGATTAAAAATAATGTAAATTATCAAAGTCTCATTAACCAGGGAAAATCATGATCAGCATTTAGCTGTACCTGCTTCCATACCATGCATTTTGCAAAAATGGCCTCGATCAGAATGTTCTAGTCTAAAGGGTGATTTTCCATATTTCATAGCATATTTTGAACATCTTGCTAGATCAGTAAATGTAGATCTACGGTTGTTTTTAATAACTGTTTTGTATTCCATTGTATGATTATACTTTATAATTTATTTTAAAAATTGCAGAGATTTTAAAGAAGACTGCATTTTTATTGTGCTTTAAGTGGAAAGTTTACAATTTAAGTGAGTTTCTCATAAAAAAAATTTATATACCCTATACTGTGACAGCACACTCCTCCTTTCTGCCCGGGATTTCCCATGTCCATTCAACCAGCTCCTGACCCTCTCTTCCTTCTCATCTCGCCTCTGGACAGGAATTGCCCATTGAGTCTCATGTATCTACTTGAGCTAAGAAGCACACTCTTCACAAGTATCATTTTATGTCTTCTAGTCCAGTCTAATCTTTGCCTGAAGAGTTGGCCTTGGGAATGGTTTCAGTCTTGGACTAACAGAGAGTCCAGGGACCATGTCTTCCCGGGTCCCCCCAGTCTCAGTCAAACCATTAAGTCAGGGAGTCTCTGTTGTGTTCCCTGTCAGGGCGGTCATTGGTGGTAGCTGGGCACCGTCTAGTTCTGGTCTCAGGCTGATGGAATCTCTGGTTTATGTAGCCCTTTCTGTCTCCTGGGCTAATATTTTCCTTGTGTCTTTGGAGTTATTAATTCTCCATTGCTCCAGGTATGTTGGGACCAATTAATGCATCTTAGATGGCTGCTCGCTAGCTTTTAAGACCCCAGACGCCACTCACCAAAGTGGGATGCAGAATATTTTCTTAATAAAGTTTGTTATGCCACTTGACCTAGAAATCCCCTGAAACCATGGTCCCCAGAACCCTGCCCCTGCTACTCTGTTCCTCGAAATGTTTGGCTGTATTCAGGAAACCTCTTAGCTTTTGGTTTAGTCAAGTTGTGCTGACTTCCCCTGTATTGTGTGTTGTCCTTCCCTTCACCTAAGATGATTCTTGTCTACTATTTAGTTAGTGAATAACCTTCTCCCTCCCTCCCCACACTCATAACCATCAAAGAATGTTTTCTTCTGTGTTTAAACCTTTTCTTGAGTTCTTATAATAGTGGTCTTATACAATATTTGTCCTTTTACTACTGACGAAATTCACTCAGCATAATGCCTTCCAGATTCCTCTATGTTATGTTCCATGGATTAATCGTTGTTCTTTATCATTGCATAGTATTCCATTGTGTTAATATACTGTAATTCGTTTATCCATTGGTCCAAAGATGGGCACCTAGGTTATTTCCATTTTTTGCTATTGTGAACAGTGCTGCAGTGAACATGGGTGTGCATATATCTATTCATGTGACTGCTCTTTTTTCTCTAGGATATATTCCAAGGAGTAGGATTGCTGAATTGTATGCTACTTGTATTTCTAGCTTTTTAAGGAAGCGCCAAATCGATTTCCAAAGTGGTTGTACCATTTTACTTTCCCACCAACAGTGTATAAGTATTCCAGTCTCTCTACCACGTCTTCAACATTTATTATTTTGTGTTTTTTGGACTAATGCTAGCCTTGCTGGGGTGAGATGGTATATCACTCTAGTTTTGATTTGCATTGCTCTAATGGCTAATGATCGTGAGCATTTCCTCATGAATGTCTTCTTTGGTGAAGTGCCTGTTCATCTCCTTTGCCCATTTTTTAATTGGGTTATTTGTCTTTTTGTTGTTGAAGTTTTGCAGTATATTGTAGATTTTGGAGATTAGACCCTGATCAGATATATTGTAGCCAAAAATTTTTTCCCAGTCTGCAGGTTGTCTTTTGACTCTTTTGGTGAAGTCTTTTGATGAGCCTAAGTGTTTGATTTTTAGGAGCTCCCAGTTATCTAGTTTCTCTTCTGGTGTTTATGCATTGTTACTTAGGGTTTGTATTCTGTTTATGCCATATAGTAAGCTTCTAGTATTGTCCTTATTTTTTCTTTCATGATCTTCATCGTTTTAGATTTTGCATTAAGGTCTTTGATCCAGTTTGAGTTCGTTTTTATACATGGTGTGGGTATGGGTCCTGTTTCATTTTTTTGCAGATGGATATTCAGTTTTGCCAGCACCGTTTTTTAAAGAGACTATCTTTTCCCCAATTAACAGCCTTTGGGCCTTTGTCAAATGTCAGCTACTAATAGGTGGATGAATTTATGTCTGGATTCTTAGTTCTGTCCCATTAGTCTATGGATCTGTTGTTGTACCAGTACCAGGCTGTTTTGACTACTGTGGCGGTATAATAGGTTCTAAAATCAGGTAGTGTGAGGCCTCCCACTTTGTTCTTCTTCTTCAGTAATGCGTTACTTATCCTGGGCCTCTTCTCTCTCCATATGAAGTTTATCCATCTCATTAAAAAATGCCGGTGGAATTTGGGTTGGGATTGCATTGTATCTGTAGATCTCTCTGGGTAGAATTGACGTATTCAGAATGTTAAGTCTTCCTGTCCATGAGCAAGGTATGTTTTTCCACTTATGCAGGTCTCTTTTGGTTTCTTGCAGTAGTGTCTTGTAGTTTTCTTTGTATAGGTCTTTTACATCTCTGGTTAGATTTATTTTTAAGTATTTTATCTGCTTGAGGGCTATTGTACATGGTACTGATTTGCTGATTTCCTCTTGGAAGTTCTCTTTGTTGGTGAAGAGGAATCCAACTGATTTTTGTATGTTTATCTTGTATCCTGATACTTTGCTGAAATCTTCTATTAGTTCCAGTAGTTTTCTTGTGAATTATTTGGGATTTTCTGTGTATAAGATCATATCATCTGCAAATAGAGACACTTTTACTTCTTCCTTACCATTTTGGATGCCCTTTATTTCTTTTTCTTGCCTAATTGCTCTCGCTAGGACCTCCAGCACAATGTTGAATAAGAGTGGTGATAAAGGGCATCCTTGTCTGCTTCTCGTTCTCAATGGGAATGTTTTCAGACTCTCTCCGTTTAGGATGATGTTGGCTGTTGGCTTTGTATAAATGCCCTTAATTATGTTGAGGAATTTCCCTTCTATTCCTATTTTGCTCAGAATTTTCATCATGAATGGGTGTTGGACTTCGTCAAATGCCTTCTCTGTATCAACTGATAAGATTATGTGGTTCTTGTCTTTTGTTGTATTTATTTGATGGATTACATTGATTGTTTTTCTAATATGAACCATCACTGCATACTTGGCATGAATCCCACTTGATCATGGTGAATTATTTTCTTGATATGTTGTTGAATTGTGTTGGCTAGAATTTTGTTGAGGATTTATTCGTCTATGTTCATGAGGGATATTACTCTGTAATTTTCTTTTCTGCGGCGTCTTTACTTGGTTTTGGTATCAGGATTATGCTGGTTTCATAGAATGAGTTTGGGAGTATTCCATTCTTCTCTATGCTCTGAAATACCTTTAGCAGTAGGGGTGTTAACTCTTCTCTGAAAGTTTGGTAGAATTCTCCAGTGAAACCATTGGGTCCAGGGCTTTTTTGGTGGTTGTTGAGAGCTTTTTAATTACCTTTTCATTCTCTTCTTTTGTTATAGGTTTATTTAGTTGTTCTACTTCTGTTTGTGTTAGTTTAGGTAGGCAGTGAGTTTCTAGAAATTTGTAAATTTCTTCTAGGTTTTCAAATTTGTTAGAGTACAATTTTTCATAGTATTCTGTTATGATTTTTAATTTCAGTTGCGTCTGTTGTGATACCACCCATCTCATTTCTTACTCAGGTTATTTGCTTCCTCTCCTGTTTTTCTTTTGTCAGTTTGGCCAACAATTTATCGATTTTGTTGATCTTTTCAAAGAACCAGCTTTTGGTCTTGTTAACTCTTTCAATTTTTTTTCTAGTCTCTTATTTCATTTAATTCCTCTCTAATTCTTATTATTTCCTTTCCTCTGGCACCTGAGGGCTTCTTTGGCTGCTTTATTTCTACTTGTTCAATTCTTAGGGTTAATATTTTGATTTTGGCCCTTTTTTCTTTCGGATGTGTGCATTTACTGCTATAAACTGACCTCTGAACACTGCATTTGATGTGTCCTCAAAGTCTGGTAGGATGTGTTTTCATTCTCATTTGATTCTGTGAATTTCTTTATTCTATCCTCAATTTCCTCTACAACTCAGTCGTTTTTGAGCAAGGTGTTTTTCAGTTTCCATGTATTTGATTGTTTTCCTTGCTTTTTCTGTTATTAATTTCTACTTTTATGGCTTTATTGTCAGAATATATGCTTTGTAATATTCTGATGCTCTGGATTCTCTTAAGGCTTGCTTTATGGGCTAATATTTGGTCTTTTCTGGAGAATGTTCTACGTGCATTAGAAAAGAAAGTATACTTGGCTGCTGTGGGGTGGAGTGTTCTGTATATGTCTATGGGATCAAGTTTGTTGATGGTGGCATTTATATCTTCTGTGTCTTTATTGAGCTTCTTTCTGGATGTTTTGTCCTTCACGGAAAGTGGTGTGTTGAAGTCTCCTACTATTATTGTGGAGCTGTCTATGTCTCTTCTCAGTACTGTTAGAGTTTGTTTTATGTATTTTGGAGCCCTGTCGTTGGGTGTGTAAATATTTATTATGGTTCTGTCCTCCTGGAGTACTGACCCTTTAATCATTATATAGTGTCCTTCCTTATCCTTTGTGGTGGATTTTATGTTAAAGTCTATTTTGTAAGAGATTAACATTGCCACTCCTGCTCTTTTCTGAGTGTTGTTTGCTTGATATGTTTTTTTCCATCCTTTGAGTTTTACTTTGTTTGTGTCTTTAAGTCTAAGGTGTGTCTCTTGTAGGCAGCATATAGACAGATTGTGTTTTTTAATCCATTCTGCCACTCTTCGTCTCTTTATTGGTGCATTTAGTTCATTTATATTTAGCATAGCTACTGATAGGTATGAGTTTAGAGCTGTTATTTTGATGTATTTTTTGTGTGTTGTTAACATTTTCTTTGTTGCATTTAATTTTCTGTGCTGAGTGTTCTTTATGTGTTTTCTTTTCATGCTTTTCATTGCTGTTGATTTTGTATTTGCTGAGTTTTTATGTTTTTCTTGTTTTTTATTTTGATGTGTAGGATTGTTAGTTTCCTTTGTGGTTACCTGAATATTTACCTCTATTTTTCTAAGTTTAAACCAATGTTTTATTTCTTTATATCGCCTTGACTTCCTCTCCATACGAGGGATCTATGACTTTATTTAGTCCCTCTTTTTGTTTTAATGTTGTCATCTTTTACAGATTGACGTATCTGTTTCCCTATTTTCAGTGTTTTAGTTTTTATTTATTTTTGTGACTTCCCTATCTGGGTTGACATCCTGTTGCTCTGTCCTGTGTTCTAGTCTTGGGTTGTTATCTGATGTTACTGATTTTCTAACCGGAGGACTCCCTTTAGTATTTCTTGAAATTTTGGTTTGGTTTTTACAAATTCCCTAAACTACTGCTTATCTGGAAATGCCCTAACTTCACCATCATATTTGAGAGACAGTTTTGCTGGATATGTAATTCTTGGCTGGCAATTGTTTTTCCTTCAAGGCTTTATATATGTCATCCCACTGCCTTCTTGCCTGCATGGTTTCTGCTGAGTAGTCAGAGTTTAGTCTTACTGACTCTCCTTTGAAGATGACTTTTCATTTATTCCTTGTCGCTCTTAAATTTCTCTCTTTATCTTTGGTTTTTGCAAGTATAATTATAATATGTCTTGGTGACTTTCTTTTAGGATCTACCTTATCTGGGGTTCGATGAACACCTTGGATAGATATCTTCTCATCTTTCACGGTATCAGGGAAGTTATCTGCCAACAAATCTTCAACAACTCTCTATGTATTTTCTGTTGTCCTCCCCTGTTCTGGTACTCCAATCACTCATAGATTATTCCTCTAGGTACACTCCCACATAATTCTTAGGATTTCTTCATTGTTTAAAATTCTTTTATGTGATTTTTCCTCAAATAATTTGCTGCCAAGTCCTCTATCTTCAATCTCACTAATTCTGACTTCCATTGCCTCATTTCTGTGCCTATAACTTTCTACTGAGTTGTCTAATTCCAAAATTTTACTGTTAATCTTCTGGATTTCTGTTTGCTGTCTCTCTAAGGATTCTTGCAGCCTGTAAAATTTGTTATTATGCTCTTCTCTAATCTTCTTAAGTTCCTCTATTGCTTTGTCTGTATGTTCTTTAGCTTGTTTTGTATTTTGCCTGGTCTCCCTCTTGATCTTGAAGAGTTCCATATATTAATTAATCTTTTGTATTCTACCTCTGGTAATTCCAAGAAGTTCCCTTCCTCTGGAAAATTTCTTGAATCTTTATTTTGGGAGTTTTCTGAAGCCATCATGGTCTGCCTCTTTATGTGATTTGATATTGATTTTTGTCTCTGAGCCATTAGTAAGTTATTATATTTATTTATTTTATGTTTATTTACTGTGTCCTAGCTTCTTGTTTTGTTTTGATATGCCCAAATAGGCTGCTTGTGTGCGTCATTTGATTACTGGCACCTTTGAAACTCTAAAGTCTTGTCACCAGGTGGTTAGATCTGTTATTAGGTATGTGAATCCAGGAGTCTGTTTACTTTTCTTGTATGGATTCAGCCCAGGTGTCCAGGTAGTTGTTACCAAGTGTATGGTGCAGGCTGTCACCTACACTCCTAGACAGGCAGGGGTGATTGGTGTAGGCACAGATATCTGGCTGCAGTAGGGGGTAACGCACTGAGCAAGACAGGGGGCTAACAGCTGCCCCTGAGTGTTTGAGAGGAAAGCGTGTCCCTGTTCCCCAGAGTGAGTAGGTGGGTGGGTTTTGCAGCCAGACTATGAACACCCAGTGCTGTTGGCTGTAAGGACTGGGAGGCACCACTTATTCTTGGACCCCTGTTGTGGGTGGTTGGTGGCTTTGGTGGAGCCACCAGTCCTCAGCCCCCTGCTGTGTGTAGGTGGCGACCCTGCTTAATGGGCAGGGTGGTGTCAAATGTCATGAATCTGCCACTCCCCCTTATAGCTGATACAGTCAAAAATATGCTTCAGGTATATACCTTGTTGTAATGGGCTACTGAGGGCCTACGCTGTTCAAGTGGGTCCACACAGGTCTATGCAGGGGTGAAAGGAATTCAAAGTCCGTGGACCTCTTAGGCCTGTGCCCAGGCAAAGGGGCTGTGCCTGTCCTGAGTTCCCAGCTTAGGAGAGCTGGCAGATTATTTTTCCTGTTTGTTAATTTGTTCCCTCTCCCAAGGTGAGAGAATGGCTCAGGGCACACCATGGGTCCTACTTCCAGCCCAGGAGGTGCAGCCGTTGCTGAAGCCGGACTGGGACCTGGACAGAGCAGGTAGGGAGTAAGTAAATGGGAGAGAGATACACCCCAAAGGGTGGATTTTTTTTATCTGTGCGGTAGGTTAGACATTTTTATCTTTCACCGATTGAGCGCCACTTCTCACTGGTTTTGAAGGCTTGAGCCGATTCTCTGCCACTCGGTCTCTCTGATGTGAAAACCCATCCCGCCCGCCACTGCTTGCGTCACTGAGTGCTCAGCTGATCCAGCCTGCAGGGTGCGGCCAGGTCAGGTCTAGCACTCCTCGCTGCTTCTGAACCATCTCTCCCTCCACCTACCACTCAATCCAATTCCTCAACCTTGTCTTTGATGGTCAGGGCTCCTAGATTGTCATCTATGATTGATTCACTTGTTTTTTCAGGTCTTTGTTGTAAGAGAGACCACAGGAAACACCTGACTACTCCACCATCATGGCCCCTCTTCTACTGGTAACTATTTAAAGCAGTGCAAAATGTAATAAAGTTTCTGGGGTGCAGGTTTTCTTTCTTCTATTGTATCAGTTTTTCTCTTGTGAAAATCATGTGGCAAAACATGTTAAATAAACATGATTTCAAAATTTTAAAGATGAGGGCTTGAAAATCTTAATAAACTTGAGAAATAATATTTGAAAAATACATTTGATCAATCTCACATTTTTTAACATTATAAATACAATTGAATGTTTTTTTAAATCACAAAAAATAACTATTTTCAGGAGCAACTGATGTTTATATATCTGATGTTATTTTAATGAGATTCTTATAGACTCTCTGTCCTATGTACACATCTCTAATTCAAGATCCTAATTTCATTTCCACCTTTGATTGACATGAGATAAATATTTCATTCACTCACTTAATTTTACTGAACAACTTCATTCATTTGGATATATTATCGAGCAGTCACTATATACAAGGCACTATACTTGGTAGGATTCTCGTCTTCCATGCAGGAGACCCTGGTTCAATTCCTGGCCAATGAACCTCATGTGCGGCCACCATCCGTCTGTCACTGGAAGCTTGTGTGTTGCTATGATGCTGAACAGCTTTCAACGGAGCTCCTACACTAAGACAGACTAGGAAGAAAGGCCTGGTGATCTATTTCTAAAAATCAGCCAATGAAAACCCTATGGATTACAACTATCCAATCCACAACACCATCATCATGGGATGGTGCCAGACCGGGTAGCATTTTATTTGAACATGGGGTGGCCATGAGTTGGGGGCCTACTCAAAGGCAGCCAACAACGAGAAGAACAACAAGCTTTGCACTGCTGAAGACATGGATATGACAATAGAAAAGCCTCTTCACCCAAAGAGTTTATCATTAGAATCACAATACCAACAACTACGGGGCCTGGTGGTTTACACTGAGTTCTATGAGGGTTTCTCAACAGCAGCACTATTCCCATTTGGGGTTGGATAAGTCTTTGCTGTAGGCGCTGTCCTGTGCATTGTAGTATATTTAGAAGCACCTCTAGCTTCTTTATCCACTAGATGCCAGTAGAATCCATCCCTCAAGTTGGTACAATCAAAATGCCTCCAGACATTGCCAAGTTTCCTCTAGGGAAGAAAATTATTCCCAGCTGAGACGTATTGCTATAGACAGAGGAGGAAGCACTTGCTTTGGAATGGGGAAATCCGACAAGGCTTCACAGAATTTAAGGAGTATGAGTGGTCCTTTAAAGGTAAGTAGAGAACTGATGAAATTATACTTTAAAGAAGGAATAACATGAAAAAATATGTTGACTTGTTAAAGTATAAGCCTGGTAGGGGTGGTGCAATGGTTTAAGAGCTTACTGCTAATGAAAATGTCAGTGGTTTGAATCCACCAGAGGCTCCAAGGGAGAAAAAACCCGGTATTCTGCTCCTGTAAAGATTACAGCCTAGGAAACCCTATGAGGCAGTTCTACTCTGTCCTATAGGGTGGCTGTGAGTCAGTCAACTCGACAGCACAAAACAACAACAGCAACATAGGTAAAAGGAGGAGATGAAAATGAAGAGATTTGCTGGGGCCATAGAGTGGTTGACCTTAAATGCATAACCTAGGCTAGTAAGTACACAGCATAACCTAGGCAGTAGATTAACCACCCATCTGTCAGTGTGTCGTACTATGGTGGCTTACACGTTGCTCTGATGCTGGAAGCTATGCCACCATATTTCAAATACCACTAGCAGGGTCATCCATGGTGGACAGGTTTCAGGGGAGCTTCCAGATTAAGACAGACTAGGAAGAAAGGCTTGGTGATCCACTTCTGAAAATTAAACAGTGAAAACCTTATAGATCACAACAGAACACTGTCTACTTTGCTTGTTTTGGACATGTCAGCAGAAGGGATTAATCTCTAGAGGAGGACATAGTGTTGGGTGAAGTAGAGGGCCAGTGAGGGTGAGAGAGACCATTGGTGAGATGGATTGACACAGTAGCCACAATAATGGACTGGAATATGCTGGTGATCATGAGGATGATGCAGGACCGGACAACGTTTTGTTCTGTTGTACATAAGGTCAACACAAGTCACTGTCAACTCGACGGCAGCTAACAACAATCATGATAGTCAGTAGATACTGGAAAAAAATTGAAGGATTTAGCAAGTGAGTGACAAAAAAAAATGATGGTGAGGGAAGATATTGAATAACAACACTATACACTATAGATTCAGTTAATTATATGTTCACATTCCTTGGGTCATGTGGTCCTTGTAACATTCCTGAGAGACTGCTAATTAGAATTGTGTTCTGATTTTTTTGCAGATAAGGAAATAAAAGCTCAGAGAGCTTAAATGATTTGTGTGATGTTGCATTGTTAGTAGGTGGCAAAGCTGAGAGTTGAACCCAAGTTTTCTGAGTGGAAATCCAGGGTTTTTCCCATTAACACATACAGGCAGAGACTTTCTCCCTGAAACACTTTGTTAAGGAGGAACTTGAAACTGGAGAGTGGAGGTGAGTTAGTAAATTACTGGAATAATTCAGTAACTCAGTAAACTACAGTGGTATCCACAGAAAGCATGGAAAAGAGGGGAAAATGAAGATATTGCAAATGAAGACCAGCATATTGTGAGGACTGATTGGATAGGTAGGGGCAGAAGAATTAAAAAATGTTTAGATAATTGAGAGGACAGGCATACTGATAAAAAATATCAGGGTGACAGAAAATAACACCTTATAGAGCCACTTATGGCTCATATGCATGCGAACGTTAGACAGTGAATAAAGAAGAGTGAAGGAGAATTGACACCTTTGACTTATGGTGTTGGGGAAGAATACTGAATATACCATGGACTGCCAGAAGAACGAACACTCTGTCTTGGAAGAAGTACAGCCAGAATGCTCCTTAGAAGCAAGGATGGCAAGATTTTGTCTCACATACTTTGGACATATTATCAGGAGAGACTAGTACCTGGAGAAGGACATAATGCTTGATAAAGTACAGGGCCAGTGAAAAAGAAGACCCTCAAGGAGATGGATTGACACAGTGGCTGCAACAATGGGCTCAAGTATAACAACGATTGTGAGGATGATGCAGGAGTGGGCAGTGTTTCATTCTGTTGTACATAAGGTCATTATTAGTCTGAACAACAGAACCTAACTAACTGCCCATAACCCCATAGCCATTGAGTCGATTCCGACTCATAGCAACCCTAAAGGACAGAGTAGAAGTGCCCCATAGGGTTTCCAAGGAGCAGCTAGTGGATTCTAACTACCGACCTTTTGGTTAGTAGCCATAGCTCTCAACTGCTGCACCACCAGGTCTTTAACTAACTAACCAGAGCCACTTAATTATTACAAGAATTAAATACTGAATCATTATAATCCAAGAAGGATTCAGAATATAATAAAATATTTTCAGACCTTTTTGTTATCGCTTTCAAGACAAATTTTGGCACCAGTACCAGGAAAATGTTAACTTTTATGAAAGTATATAGCTGATTTCCAAAGAGCGATATACTGGGAACCCACAGAGGAAAGTTCTGTGTGTGTGTCTATGTGTCTATATGTCTCTGTGTACTCATGTACCTGCCTGCTTCAAAGCAACTGAGGACAATTTCTCTTTAGATATAGTTTTCACTGGTTTTATATATCCTTTGAAAAAGAAAAAAAAATGTTGGCTTTCTGAATTTTAATTATCAAAGATACTGATGCTCAGTAGGATGATAAAAGGGGCCTACGTGAATATACTATTTCCTTTGGGGAAGAAATTAGGGGTAGAGCTTGTATTAAGCTATCTTGGTAGATTCAAAGGAGGGTTAATCATAACTGAAAGGTTGACAGTTGGAACCTACCCAGAGGCACCTCAGAAGACAGGCCTGGTGATCTGCTTCCAAAAGCTCACAGCCTTGAAAACCCAATGGGGTGGTTTTACTCTGCATGCATAGGGTCGCTATGAGTCACAACTGACTCGATGGCAACTGGCAACCACTACAACATCTACTACTTACAATTTGAAAATCTGGCCAAGGAACACAATCACCATTGGATTAAGTAACCACCTAACAAGGCAGAATCATGTTTTTCTGAAGTATTGCAAAACAGCCCTTAACCTCAAACAGTACATGTACCACATGATTTCTGTCTTCCCTGCCTGCATCTAATTCTTTAAATCTGACTCAGAAATCCAGAAGACAAACCATTGTATTTAAAACTGTTTATGGTCACTCTCAATACTTGTGAATATTAACAACAAAGTGTCAACTGCTCTTTTAAATCCAGGTTTTATAACTTTCATGGACTCATCGCACTTCAATTTAAAAACAAAATTCTTTAAAAGTTCTAAAATGCTTTTTACAGTTTTTGTAAGTAATAATACTATTTAAAAAACTACTTACACATGAATGTGTACAAATGTTAATGTGCTCAGGTGCTAACCAAAAGATTGGAGGTTCAAGTCCACCTAGAGAGCCTCGGAAGAAAGGCCTGGAGATCACTTTTCAAAAATAGGCTATTGGAATTCCAGAATAGGGGGAGAAAACAGAAAACACAGAGAGGATCATTGAAGAACTGCTGACAGAAAACTTCCCCACTATCATGGAAGATGAAAAGCTGGCCATCGAAGAAGCTCAATGAACCCCATATAGGAGAGAAACCAAAAGAAAATCACCAAAGCATATCATAATCACAGTTGCCAAAACCAAAGACAAACAAAGAATCCTGAGAGCAGCTCATGAAAAACAAGCAGTCAAATACAGAGGAGAAACAATAAGATTAAGCTCAGATTATTCAGCAGAAGCCATGCAGGCAAGAAGGCAATGGGATGACATATATAAAATCTTCAAAGAAAAAAATTGCCAGCCAAGAATAATATATCCTGCAAAACTCTCGTTCAGATATGATGGTGAAATTAGGTCATTTCCAGATAAACAGAAATTAAGGGAATACGTAAAAGCCAAACCAAATTTACAAGAATTTTTAAAGGGAATTCTTCAATCTGAGTATGAACAACTTCAGCTCACAGGCAGAATCTAGGATGCAGGATCATACCAGCCAGGTACCAATCTAGGAAATGAACTCTCAAGGACTATCCAAAAGCAAAAGAAATACAACAGGGAATCAGAACAGTTAATCAGTAAATGACAATAACATCAAAACAATAAAAGAGGGAATAAACGGCAAAGGTATAGAACCTTCTAATGGAGAGGAAGGCAAGGCGATACCAAGTAATGGTAGACTGCTTCAAAC
>NW_004444141.1:3667698-3684212 GCF_000243295.1 Trichechus manatus latirostris
GGGACAGAAAAGCTGGTGATAGGGAACCCAAGGTTGAGTAAGGATAGTGTTGATGTGTTGTGAGGTTGTTAACCATTGTCATAGGGCAACAAGTGTACTAACTGTTATATGAGAAACTATTTTGTTCTGTAAGCCTTCATCTTAAGTGAGAATAGCAGCACAATTGGAAGAGCGTAGTCGACGTCACTGAACTGTGCATGTAGAAATTTTTGAAATGGTGTATCTTTGGCTGTGTATATTTTCACCCAAAAAAAAGGTCGAGAAGGGAGAGGATTGACATGTTGTGGGATTGTTAATCAATGTTATAAAACAATATGTGTACTACTGTTTCATGAGAAACTATTTGTTCTGTAAGCCTTCACCTAAAGTACAATAAAAATAAATAAATAAAGTTCAGTAGAAAAAAAAAATCAGCTATTGAAAATCCTATGAAGCACAGTTCTACTCTGACACACATGGGGTCACCATGAGTTGGAGTTAATTTCACAGCAGCTGGTTTTCGGTTATACATGGATGTAATAAACTTGTGATTTGATTAACATTAAAATTTTAGGAATCTTCTATTTAAAAGACAATCCTTTTTCTGAAATCTAAAGATCAAATCTAAATACGGTATCTATCTACAATTCTAAAGTCTCCATAACACATGATGTTCACCATATATGCTACGTATATTCATACAATGAATATGCAATCAATAATGTAATACAGACTCATAAAGATGGATGTCTAAATAAAGTAATTTATTTCCAGACACTTGCTTTATCACATCATTTAGCAACATCATTTATTTAGAAAAATCTCCAGTATGACATTCCTTGCTAATCCACTTTATCTCCTACAGTGTTACCTTTCTCTCATATTAAATGGAACAGACATCAAGGGTCGTTTGATTGACTTTTTAACTCTTTCATGGACATTTACTTTGATCACATACATACTGGTCTAACAGAGGCAATTCAATCACATGAAGTGGAGTTGCAGTGGGGAGGGGAAGGGTTAGGGTTAGAGTTAGGGTTAGCTTGTTATTTTCTCAGAATTGTCAAAGCAAGGCAGGGGAAATGAAGAGTGAAGTGAATCTATGAAGACAGAGGCATAAACTCATTCTATTCTCAATGGTGTCTAGAACGTAAACAATAAGATTCAGCATGCTTATTATAATAACTAGATCAAAGAAATCGCAACAATTGCAAATGCTAAAATGTCTAAAAGTTCTATCTCTAAATTAGAAACATATCCAGACAATTACAAGAAAAGCAACTGCATTTTAAAATAAGCAAGACAAGGAGTTTGAAGTCACCATAAAAGTCTATTCAGAGTTGACATCAATTCTCCTCAAACTCTTCCAGAAAATAGAAAAGGAAAGAATAGTCCCAAATTCATTCTATGAAGCCACCGTAACCCTGATACCAAAGTCAGGCAAAGTCACCACAAAAAAAAAGAAAATTACAGACCAATATCCCTAATGAATACAGATGCAAAAATTCTCAACATAACTCTAGCCAGCAGAATTCAACAGCCTGTCAAAAAAATAATCCATCATGATCAGGTGAGATTCATACCAGGAATGCAAGGGTGGTTCAACATCAGAAAATTAATCAGCATAATCTGCCACATAACAAACACAAAGGAAAATAATCACATGATCATCTCAATTGATGCAGAAAGTCATTTGATAAAATCCAACATACTTTCCTGATAAAAAAACTCTCAGCAAAATAGGAATAGACGTGAAATTCCTAAACATAATTAATGGCATATATGTATAACCAACAGTTAACATTATTCTCAATGGAGAAAGACTGAGAGCCTTCCCATTGAGAACAGGAACAAGATAAGGATGCCCACTATAACCACTCTTATTCAATATTGTACTAGAAGTCCTAGTCGGAGCAATAAGACAAGAAAGATAAATAAAGCGTATACAAATTGGTAAGAAAGAAGTAAAACTATCACTATTTGCAGATGACAAGTTTCTATACATAGAAAATCCCAGAGATTTCACAAGAAAGTTACTGGATATAACAAAAAGATTCAGTTACATTGCAGGGCACAAGATCAACACACAAAAATCAGTTGGGCTCCTTTACACTAATAAAGAGAACTCCGAAAGGAAATCAAGAAAACAATACCATTTACAATAGACCCCAAAAGGATAAAAACCTAGGGATAAACCTAATCAGGGATGTAAAGACTTATACAATGAAAATTATCAATTACTATCGCAAGAAACTAAAAGAGACCTACATAAATGAAAGCACTTTCCATGCTCATGGATTGGAAGCTTTAACATTGTAAAAACGTCAATATCACTCAAAGTGATCTCTGGATACAATGCAATCTCAAACCAAATCCCAAAAACATTCTTTACTGAAATGGAAAAACTAATTACCAAATTTACGTGGAAAGGAAAGAGGCCCCTAAAAGCCAAAGCAGTGCTGAGGAAAAAGAAGGACAAATAGGAGGCCTCACATTTCCTGATCTCCAAACATACTATATAGTCACAGTAATCAAAACAGCCTGGAACTGGTTCAATGACAGACACATAGACCAATGGAACAGAACTGAAAACCAGGAAGTAAATTCATCCATCTATGGGCTGCTGATTTTCCACAAGGGGTCAAAGTCCATTCAGTGGGGAAGAAACAGTCTCTTTAACAAATGGTGCTGGCAAAACTGGACATCCATTTTCAGAAAAATGAAACAGGATCCATATCTCAGACCATACACAAAAACCAACTCAAAATGAATCAAAGACCTACATGTTAAAGCTAAAACTATGGGACCTAATTTTCTTCAGATAGACTATCAAATACAACTACAAATGTAAGAACAATAGAAGACAAATTAGGTAACCGGGACCTCCTAAAAATTAAATACTTCTGCTCATCAAAAGACTTTATCAAAAGAGTAAAAAGATAACCAACAGACTGGGAAAAAAATCTTTGGGAACAACGTATCTGATAAGGGTCTAATCTCTCACATATATGGAAAACTGCAACAACTCAACAATAAAAAGAAACAAACCAATCAAAAAATGGGCAAAGGGCACGAACAGACACTTCACCAAAGAAGACACTTAAGAGGTCAACAAACGCATGAAAAGATGCTTGCGATCATTAGTCGTTGTTGTTGTTGTTGTTGTTGTTGTTAGATGCCGTCAAGTCAGTTCCATCTCATAGCAACCCTACGTACAACAAAACAAAAAACTGCCCGGTCCTGCACCATCCTCACAATCATTGTTATGCTTGAGCCCTCTGTCACAGCCACTGTGTTAATCCATCTCCTTGAGGGTCTTCCTCTTTTTCACTGACCCTCTACCATATCAAGCACGATGTCTTTCTACAGGGACTGGTCTCTCCTGATAACATGTCCAAAGTATGTGAGACATAGTCTCACCATCCCTGCTTCTAAGAAGCATTCTGGTTGTACTTCTTCCAAGACAGAGTTGTACGTTCTTCTGGCAGTCCATGGTATATTCAATATTCTCTCCCAAAACCATAATTCAAATGCATCAATTATTCTTTGGTCTTCCTTATTCATTGTCCAGCTTTCATGTGAATGCGAGACGATTGAAAACACTATGGCTTGAGTCAGGAGCACCCTAGTCTTTAACGTGACATCTTTGCTTTTTAACCCTTTAAAGAGGTCTTTTGCAGCACATTTGCCCAATGCAATGTGTCCTTTGATTTCTTGACTGCTGCTTCCATGGGTGTTGATTGTGGGTACAAGTAAAATGAAATCCTTGACAACTACAGTTGTTTCTCCATTTATCATGATGTTGCTTATTGGTCCAGTTGTGAGGATTTTTGTTGTCTTTATGTTGATGTGTAATCCATACTGAAGGCTGTGGTCTTTGATCTTCATCAGTAAGTGCTTCAAGGCCTCTTCACTTTCAGCAAGCAAGGTTGTCTCATCTGCATATTGCAGGTTGTTAATGAGTCTTTGTCATGGTTTGAATTATGTCCCCCAAAAAATGTGTGTATCAATTTGACTAGGCCATGATTCCCGGTACTGTGTGACTTTCCTGTATGTTGTAAACCTGCCTCTATGATGTTAATGAGGGAGGATGGGTGGCAGTTGTGTTAGTAAGGCAGGACCTGATCTACAAGACTGGATTGTGTCCTCAGGTAATCTCTTGAGATATAAAAGACAGAAGTGAGCAGTGAGACAGGGGGACCTCATACCATCAAGAAAGCAGTGCCGGGAACAGAGCGTGTCCTTTGGACCGGGGTGCCTGCGCCGAGAAGCTCCTAGTCTGGGGGAACACTGATGAGAAGGCCAACAGAGAGAGAAAGACTTCCCCTGAAGCTGACACCCTGAATTTGGACTTTTAGCTTACTTTGACTGTGAGGAAAATAAACTTCTCGTCTTTAAAACTGTCCACTTGTGGTATTTCTGTTATAGCAGCACTAGATGACTAAGACAGTCTTCCTCCAATCCTGATGCCCCGTTCTTCTTCATATAGCCCAGTTCGGCGGATTATTTGCCCAGCATACAGACTAAGTATGGTGAAAGGATATAACCCTTCACGTACACCTTTCCTGACTTTAAACCATGCAGTATCTGTTCGAGAAACTGTCTCTTGATCTATGTACAGGTTCCTCACAATAAGTTAGCCATTGGAGAGATACAAATTAAAACTACAATGAGATACCATCTCACCCCTGCAAAACTGGCAATGATCAAAAAAACAGAAAACATCAAATGCTGGTGAGGTTGTGGGGAGATTAGAACTCTTATAAAGTGCCTATGGGATTGTAAAATGGTACAAACACTATGGAAAACAGCATGATGCTTCCTCACAAATCTAGAAATAGAAATGCCTTATGATCTAGCAATCCCACTGCTAGGTATACACCCTAGAGATATAAGAGCAGTGATACAAATAGACATATGCACACCTATGTTCATTGAAGCATTATTCACAATAGCAAAATGATGGAAACAACCTAAGTGCCCATCAATGGTTGAGGGGATAAACAAACTGTAGTACATACATACAATAGAATACTACGAAACTATGAAGAACAATGATAAGTTGATGAAACATCTTATAATATGGATGAATCTGGAGGACACAATACTGAGTGAAATAAGTCAATCACAAAAGGACTAATACTGTATGATCTCACTTCTATCAAAAGACAAGATTAGGTATACATACAAAAAGCAATGGTCTTTGGTGGTTATCAGGGAGAGGAGGAGGATGGGGAATTACTTTCCAGATAGTACATACTTGTTATTTTTGGTGATAGGAAAGGCAATACCAAATATGGGTGAAGTCTGCACAACTTCACCAAGGTAAATAATGGCCCTAAGAAGTACACAAGAATAAGAGATGACTTTCGTAAATGCTGTTATATATAATTTTGCAATAATAGTGATAACAACCAAAAATATGTGTGTGGTTACATAGGTAGATAACCCAAAAAAATACCTGTTGCTGTTGAGTTGATTCCAACTCATAGTGACCCTATAGTACAGAGAAGAACTGCCCCAGAGGGTTTTCAAGGAGCAGCTGGTAGATTCAAACTGCTGACCTTTTGGTTAGCAGCCTATCTCTTAATTGTTATGCCACAGGGTGCAATCCCAATCCAAATACCAACAGCATTCTTTAACGAGATGGAAAAACTAATCATTAACTTCATACGGAAAGAGCAGAGGCCCCAGATAAGAAAAGCACTATTAAAGAAGAATAAAGTAGGAGGACTAGCACTACCTGACCTCAGAACCCACTATATAGCTACGGTAGTCAAAACAGCCTGGTACTGGTACAATGACAGATACATTGAAAAATGGAACAGAATTGAGAACCCGATGTAAATCCATCCATCTACAGTCACCTGATCTTCGACAAGGGCCCAAAGTCCATCAGATGGGGAAAAGACAGTCTTTTTAACAAATGCTGCTGGCAAAACTGGATGTCCATCTGCAAAAAAATGAAAACAGGATCCATACCTCACACCATACACAAAAACTAATTCAAAATGGATCAAAGACCTAAATATAAAACAAAAAAAAAAATAAAGATCACAGAAGAAAACAAAGGATTAAAGCTAAAGGCCCTAATACATGGCATAAATATGATACAAATCATAACTAACAATACACAAACACCAGAAGATAAGCTAGATAACTGGGATCTTCTAAAAATTAAACACTTATGCTCTTCCAAAGATTTCACCAAAAATGTAAAAAGAGAACCTGCAGACTGGGAAAAAATTTTTGGACAAGTCAGACAAAGGTCTAATCTCTAAAATCTACAAGAAAATCCAACACTTCTACAACAAAAAGACAAATAATCCAATTAAAAAATGGGCAAAGAAAACGAACAGACACTTTACCAAAGAAGACATTCAAGTGGCCAACAGACACTTGAGGAAATGCTCATGATCACTAGCCATTAGAGAAATGCAAATCAAAACCACAATGAGATTCCATCTCACCCCAACATTACTGGCATGAATCAAAAAAAAGAAAGAGAAAATAATAAATGTTGGAGTGGCTGCGAGGAGATTATGCACTGCTGGTGGGAACGCAAAATGGTACAACCTTTTTGGAAAACGATATGGTGCTTCCTTAGAAAGTTAGAAATACCATATGATCCAGTTATCCCACTCCTAGGAATATATCCTAGAGAAATAAGAGCTGTCACACGAATAGACATATGCACACCCATGTTCACTGCAGCATTATTCACAATAGCAAAAAGACAGAAACAACCTAAGAGCCCAGCAACAGATGAATGGTTAAATGAACTATGGTACATACACACAGTGGAATACTACACAATGATAAAGAACAATGATAAATCTGGGAAACATCTCACAACATGGATGAATATGGAGGGCATTATGTTGAGTGAAATAAGTCAATTATATACATAATACTGCGTAGTATATTAACCACCTTATACCTAATACTATATATTATTTGGGCTACAATTTACAACACTCGGTAAGCAATTTTAGTATACACATACTAACCTCATGTATGTAGATATAATTTTGTAACTGGCATGCTGATTTAAATTATTACCTGCATCAATGTTTTGAATATCACTTTTGGATACAAATATGGCCATGAATGGTTATGGGAACCCAGAGGAGGCGACGTCTGACCCTACGGGATGAAGGGGCTCAGGGATAAAACGCGCCATTTGGACCAAAGCCCACGCGGAGGCAGTGGAGAGGGCGCTGGGCAGAAAGGAAGGGCAGGAGCAGCCAGGGCACGGCATGCACAGGGCCTTGAGTGGCAGGCTGGCTGGGGAGATGGGCCCTGGCCAGACTGCACATCCAGGAGAGGAGTTTGGATTTTATCCTGTGCAGAACAAGCGACCACGGAGAACTGGAAAGTAGCGACAGTATCAGATTTACACTTTAGAAAATTAACTCTGGCAATAGAGGGGAGAACAGAAGTTTTTAAAAAGATCCCTTAAAAATCACATTTGCGTATTTAGGTAATTATGGAAGCAGGGAAAATTTAGATCAGAGCGGAAAGCAACAGGCAAAATGACCCATTAGAAGAATTATGTTAGAAAAAATGTATTCATTCACTCAATAAATATTTATTGTGGTTTATGATAGAAAACCTGGTGGCATAGTGGTTAAGAGCTATGGCTGCTAACCAAAAGGTCTGCAGTTTGAATCCACCAGGTGCTCCTTGGAAACTTTATGGGGCAGTTCTAGTCTGTCCTATAGAGTTGCTATGAGTTGGAATTGACTTGATGGCAATGGGTTTGTTTGTTTTTATGATAGGCTGATAACCTAACGACTGGCAGTTCCAACCCACCCAGTGGCTGCATGGAAGAAAGGTCTGGTGATCTGCTTCTGAAAAGATTCAAGGCAAGAACACCTTATGGAACAGCTCTACTCTGTAACACATGGAGTCATCAAGAGTCAAAATCAACTCTACAGCAATGGGTTTGGTTTTTTTGGCATATGTGCCAGGCACTGCAGATACATCAATGAAAAACAGAGATAAAATCCTGGCTCTAATCCATATTATATTAATTATACTATATTATACAGGAAAACGACCAACATTTATTAGCACTTACTCTGTGCCAGCCATTATTCCAAGTGGTTTACATCTATTAAATCATTTAAGATAGACCTTAATGTGGATGTATAGCCATGCAGTTAAGTGAAGGCAATGCATTCTGCAGAAGTTAAAGAAGCAGGGTAAAATTGACTGGTTTTAGTACCTGGGTGGACATGGATGGTGAAACAAAATGACTCTTGAGGTTTAGGTAGCAAGAATAACTTTGAGAAAAGAATTTCCTAAATGGTTACATGTAGCCTACCCAGGGGTGGATTAACCAGTAAGCAAGGCATGCCCCAGTTTATAGTAAGCAAGGCATGCACAGGTTTAACTGTGCACTATAGATCAGTAAAACCCATACCTGTTGCTGTCGAGTCAATTCTGACTCATAGCGACCCTATGGGACAAGGGTACTGCTGCCCTGTAGGTCTCCAAGGAGCGGCTAGTGGATTCAAACTGCTGACCTTTTGGTTAGCAGCCCAAGCTCTTAACCACTGTAGCACCAGGGCGCCACAGATTAGTAAATAAGCACAATTAAGCCTGTGCATATCTTGCTTATTAAGCAATCCATCTCTGAGACTACTTCTCTTAGTTCTATAGCAGTGATGCAATACACTTAAATTCTGGCTATTTGTGCATAAAACAAGTTAAAGCAGGAGAAGAATTATGGGAAGACAAAATGGGTTTTCTCTGTCTCCTGGATTTCTGAAGTTACTGACCCGTTTCACATCTTTATGTTCAGTTTCTGAAGTGGCTCTCTTAAGCTATGCTTGAAAGCCCAGTTTTCAGTGTCCTCAGCTGATGCCTCTCAGAGCTCTCTGAATGGAGTTCAAGGCAGCAGGTGGCATTCGATGAGGCCTTTCGGCGGCGCTGAGAAAGTCAGGAAGGAACTGAGAGCAGGGGCCTCTGCTCACTCAGGCTGGAGAAGGCAGTCAGCGCTCTCTCAGAAGAAACGGAGAACTGTGGCCTGGGTTATTCCATCAAAAGATATCATGAAGGGTGCTATTTCCCAAGTTTAATTAAAAATTAATACTAATAAAAAATAGTTCTAAATTGAAAACCATGTATATATAATTATAGCTATATAATTATTCTACTAATCTTCTAATTTCTCAGTACTGAGGATACTTTTTTTTTTTTTTTTTTTTTGCAAAGAATGCCCTTTGCAAAAAAGTGACTTTTAAATTAAATAGTACTTAGCCCTGGTGGTGCAGTGGTTAAGAGCCACGGTGCTCTACGGCTGCTAACCAAAAGGTCAGCAGTGCTAATCCCCTTGGAAACTCTATGGGGCAGTTCTACTCTGTCCTGTAAGGTTGCTATGAGTCGCAAGTGACCCGAAGGCAATGGGTTTATAGGACCTAGGGAGCCTGGTGGCACGGCGGTTAAGAGCTATGGCTGCTAACCAAAAGGTCGGCAGATCAGATCCACCAGTCCCTCCTTGGAAACCATATGCAGAAGTTCTGCTCTGTCCTATAGGGTTGCTATGAGTCGGAATCGACGGCCACAGGTTTAGTCGTAAGGAGTCACTGGGTGGAGCAGACAGTCAAGCCAATGGAAACCCACTGGAGCACAGCTCTACTCTGACGCACAAGGGGTCGCCATGCGTCAGAACTGCCTTGATGGGAACTGGTTTGGTTTTCTTGTTTTTAGTCGTAATTGAATTATTCACTCTGGAAACTTCTGCCCTAACAACAATGTAAGACTTCTAAATGTAAACCATCTGGAGGTACACTGTTTACTTAACGTGGTGTATTCCCTGAATGAAAGATTTGCTTATGTATAGCTCTTAGCAATTGATTTTTTGGACTCTTAGGGGCAGAATCATATTAATTAATAATCTTAGTAAGTTTACATTAATCTTTCTAAAATAGAATGTTAAGGGAAACAATTTTTCCCCACATTTAAGCAGTTTTGCTCTTAGGAAATGTACATTGTAAAGTAAGAACAAAAACAACTCTACCTTATTTATACGTGTGTGGTCCACTCGTTTATCACTTGGTGCAAAATTAAACTTCAAGGAATGTTACTTTTCCTTACTTACAGTCAGGATTAAGTATGAGATTTGTCCCTTTCATCTCACTGACAGACTGCAGGGGGCACATGGTTTTAATGCTAGTCAGGTAGAAAGTTTGTTATTGTGGCTGTAAGTAAAATTCATATCTTGTCAAGGAATTATTTGTAATCACGTTAGAAGTACAAGATTTTAAAAAGCAGATTGTTTTCCCCTAGTACCACAGAAAAATAATAATTTAAAATTTCATTATACGGAATCAGTAAATACCTGTTTATAACAAAGCATCTGCACAAAGCAGCATCCAGCCCCTTAAGGAACATGTTACCTGTTGCCTTCTAGTTGATCCCGACTCATGGCGCCCCCATGTGTGTCAGAGTACAACTGTGCTCCTTAGGGTTTCCAATGGCTAATTTTTTGGAAGTGGATCTCCAGGCCTTTCTTCCAAGATGCCTCTGGGTAGACTCAAACCTCCAACCTTTCCATCTGCAGCCATAACCTGCACCACCCAGGGCCTCCAGGTTTGGCGGAATAGATGTCCACACCACCGATTTGCCAAAGACCTCAGTGCAGACTGTGAAAGTACATGCTCTTCTTATTACCTAGATTTACTCGTTTTCTCAAAAGTTATGATTATTTAATTGCTTTTTTCTTTAAAGTATTGACTAAATGGGGTTTCTGCCAGCTGGGCGACTACAGCATCTGATATATACTAAGTTATTTAGGTGATCCCAAGGCCTGAATAAGCATGGTGTTTCACTAATGTTGTCTGGCTGCTGTGGTTCAGAGTGTTAGAGACTTGACATAAAAGCTATGCGTTGAATCTTGTATTTGTTAAACCCAGATGTTTTGGAGTGCTTAATTTTGAAAAGCGGATTACTACATTTAACTTTCAAACCTGTAAAATTTATAATTGTAGTCGTTAAAAAGAAGAAATAAAACATGTAAACTGATATCTACAAAACAGATACATTGTTTCATATTTCTGGCGTATGATGATAGGGAAAACTCCACATAACTTTTTTTTGAAAACCTTAGCTTAGCTATTTACAAACTGTGAAATACCTCTGCCAGCATTCTTAGAAGTATTCATCACCTTTCCACTTTCCATCCCGCTATGTCCCCCGTCCCTCCACCAAAACCAGACAGCCACAGAGAGCTGCCGTGACAGAGGCTGGAGCAAGGGAGGCAGGGAGGGGAGGGAGGAAGTGGAAAGAATGAAAAGAAAAGAGAGGAGAGCAGAGCAGAGGGAAACGGAGGGAAAAAAGAGGAAGAAAAGCTGCAGAGTCCCTCAGCGCATGAGCTGCAGCATCAGCAGCACCAGCTGCTACCTGCACAGCCACTGCTCTGGGGCGGGAACCGTGCTTTGAGAATGAACTTATTTCTTTGCATTATCTTGCTTAATCTTCAAAAGAATCCTGTTAGTTAGGTACTATTATTATCTGCACTTTACAAATGAAACTGAGGCTAAGAAAGTTTCAGTACTTGGCTCAGGGTCACACCACTGAATTATTTTAAGGAATAGAACCAATATTTGTTCCAGATCTCTCTAACCCCAAAGGCTGTGCTCCTGGCTACAATGGAAGGGAAAATAAGCAGGGTCAAGAGGCTGGGCTTCCTGTACATACATTTCAAACAAGTAAGACATCTCATAATTGACATGTTCAAAATGGATCTCTTAATTTCCTCCCTTAAACCTATTCCATGCCCCTACGGTCTTTTCCCGGCCCATCTGTCAGAGTGTTGTTCTGTGGTGGTTGGTGTGCTGCTGTGATGCTGGAAGCTATCTCACTGGTACTTCAAATACCAGCAGGATCATCCATGGTAGACAGGTTCCAGTGGCGCTTCCAGACTAAGACAGACTAGGAAGAAAGGCCTGGTGATCTACTTCTGAAAGTTGGCCAATGAAAACCTTACAGATCACAACAGGACACTGTCTGGCTCGCTTGCTTTGGATACATCATCAGGAGGGATCAATGGCTGGAAGAAAACATCATGTTTGGTGAAGTAGAGGGCCAGTGAGGGCAAGGAAGACTACCAGTGAGGTGGATTGGCACAGTGGCCACCACAGTGGACTCAAACATGCTGGCAATTGTGAGGCTGATGCAGGAACCAGCAGTGTTTTGTTCTGTTGTACATAAGGTCACCATGAGTTGGAGCCAACTGGAAGGCAGCTAACAGCAACATGGTCTTTTCCAATTCAATAAATGACACTGCCACTCTGCATGCCAAGAAACCAAGAATCATACTCCAGTCCTTTTTCCTTACCCCATAATACGGTCCATCAGTGAATCCTATAGATATATACAGAAAATTACACCAAGCCTAGCCTCTTCTTTCCACATCACATCTGTCTTAGACCACCACGCCAGCCCCGTCTCTCTGTCTTTCTTGTTGCCCTGCCGCTGATTCTCTAAACGGTTCCAATTTATGTCTTATAAAGAGTCATCTTTGCACTACATCCTCGCATTAAAACTATTCAGTGGGCTTCCTTTTCACTTAGAACAAAAATCTAACTTCCTTACCTGAGTGTAGAAGCCCCTGCACGATCTCTGGCCTCCTTCTCCAGCCTCGTCTCATGCCGTTCTCTGGTTTGTTCACTAGGCTCCGGGCATGCCTGTACTTTTCCAGTGACCCGAACACACGAGGCTCAGCGCCTTCACACATGCTGTTCCCTCTGCCTGGAACATTTTCTCTTCCCTTCTTCCTGTGGCAGCTTCATTTCATCCTAAATCTACACTTAAATATCACCTTTCAGACGTATTTGCTGGCAGCTGCATTCCTATCTCATGTTTAATTATAACCTCCATAATGCTGTAAATAATTTATAAATGCCTTATTTGCCTGCTGTTTTATCTCCCTTACCCATCAAAATCTCAGGCCAAAGATCAGGACTAGATGTTCATCACTGTTTTCACCGATACCAAAACATAACGGGTGCTTCAAAAATATTCACTGAATAACTTAAATAAATGAATAGATCTCTTTTTAGCAAACAAGTTTAACTGTAGAAATGTAGTTCCTGTTCTGATATTGCACTGATTCTCTGCTGCTTTCTCATATGTTTTAGAAAATATAGAAGAATACTAATTACAACCGTAAACGTGGCCATTGGATACCACCTTCTATTTCTGTCATCCACCCCAAGAAAGTTGAAGAGATGGAATGGTACTTTCTGAATTATGTAATACCCGAAATAAATACTTGATTTGAGATGATGGTATATGATCACCTATCAAAACCTGACTTCTTTTTTAAAAGGTGACTATCATTGTCCTGAGGGCAAATATGGATGCATACTAGCCTCTAGGCATGTGTCTAATAAGGACTCATACTCACCCAAGGTTTTAATAAGTTATGAAAAGTTCCTCTGAACTAAATTCAATAAAAAATATATCCATGTGCTTTTATAATTTTGTAACAAACCTAAAGAACAGTAAGTGGAAAAATTTAGTGTCTATACTCCTATTTAAGAGGCACAATTTCTTTCATGGACATAGTACCTTAGTGAGTCCTGCTTTAAAAGCAGGCATCTGTTACGGAAACACACTGATGACCTGAACTATTTGAGCTGCTCACTGAATAAAGGAAGGCTTACAAAAACTTCACCACAGCGCCAACCCCACTTCAGGACCTGTATTCTGGTAGACCTTGGCCTTTCTTACAGACTAAAAATACTGTGTCAGTGCCTGTATTACTTCACTGTCTTATTATAACTCCCAAGGCACTGGTATCTTTTCTCTGGTTCTCATGTCACTAGAGATTAATTTTATTGCCAAGAATGCTTGCTGGTTTTTTCTAAGCTGAATATGTCTGTATAATCTTTTAATGCTTGCTCTCAGACCTCATTTTCCTACTCGTTGCGCTTATTTATATTTTTCCAGCCCTTTCTTTAAATTCAAACTAATCATCAGCAATTACTTTGCCTTAAACCTCAAAATTACTGGTCTTCTTCAAGCAAAACTTGTGTTCCTTCTATCTAGAATGAAGAACCTCGGGTCTCCTTGTATGTGAGTATTCCACCGTCAAATATGGATTTAAAATCTGAAAGCCGTGACCTTAACTGACAATTCGTGCATAGAAATGACTTTGCAGCTTCTACTATGTCAACATGCTATATATATCTTTCAATCGTATATGAATTAAGGATTCTAGTGGATGGAAAATTGGACACCAAAAGACATAATCATAGACAGCAGCAAAAAGTGTCCGGCCAGACACACTGTAATGGCCACACGCAGAGATCATGTCTGCTGCCCTCAGAGCTGACTTTCTGAGACTGCAGGTCACACGCGTGTTCAGAGAGGAGGCAGCAAAGCGGTTATCACAATGAAGAAAGAAGTAGGGCTCCTCCTGCTTGCGATATCAAGCCAGATGATGACATATCCCGATGCTTTCTCATGCCTATCAAGAAATAGCTCGGACCTAATGCTGAAGCCTCAAAACTTAAAAAGAAATAAATTTTAAAAACTAGCAAAAATGTACACAATGACTTTTTAATGGGGACCAGCAATATTTTATGCTCTAGCTTTCTGCTTTTCCACCTCTAATGTTCAGCCATATCACAGGAGGAAAAACATGGGGGTAACCAAAAACACTTCGGGTAGCAGTGTTAGTGACTCATAGAAAACATCTATTTTCCTTTCAATTTTAAATTGTATAATTGCTTATATAATATGCTGATTTAACTTCTTTTCTGAACAGAATTCTTTATGAATAACGTGCGCTCCAAGCGGGCGGTTACTGTGAATCTCTTCAGCCTTACTTGTATTTCACTGAAAGTTTCAAAGGAATTTTCACAGCAGTTGGCTTCATGTGTTGAAAATGTGAAAGCTTTACTAAAAATCTTTCTTGGTGCCTCAGGGATTTGTATTAATGCTAGGATAGGAGAATGTTCTAAAGGAATGCAAAGGGTCCACAAGAATTGTTTACAGGAGCTTTTCTTAGACTATCGCTTAATTGATCCTTGTGTAAAAAGGGGGCTGTTTTTCCTGTTTTGCCATTCCTTCATTGTAGTATTTGTTACGTATTTACCATATGCTCAACCCTCAGTAGGTACTGGAGTACAAAGATTAAAGACTTTTTTTTTTTTTTTAATGTGAAGAGTTCTTTCTCTCTCATGAGGTCTTCACATTAACAATTGTAATACAACATTCTTGCAGTATAAAAGGTAGGACTAGAAGTACAAGAGAGGGCGTGACTAATGTTGCCATCGTGCTGTGGAGAGCAACAGTGGAGAGGAAATCACATTTGAGCCGGGCACTGGAGAGTGATTAACAGTCATTAAGGTTGAGGGTGGGACCTACCTGGAATAGTTAGGTGAGGCTGGCTTTCACGTCACAAACAAGAGCTACAAAAGTTCCTTGGAGAGGAAACCAGGAGGACAGAAGCACTTTCATGTTAGAATCATCTACAGAAAGTTTACAGAGTTGAGGCTGAGAATGAATCAGATAAAAATATATTCGACTACGAAGGTGATAAAAAGAACACATGCTCCCACCCCCTCCCCCTCCGTAAATGTCCAGAGTGCTACATCTAGAATTAAAATCAAAGCAATTCTCAAAGGCGGATGTGTCTTCCCACGTCTCTACACTGTCACATAGTGAGTTCCCCTCCTGAAAACATAAAGGGTGAAAACAAAAGAAATGGCGGATGATTTTGTTAAATGCGTGATTCCTTCACAAACCAAAATAATGGAAGAAGGTTTAGATAAATCCATAGATGATTGGTATATATGAGAGACCGGTAGATTAAGCCGTAAATAACTGGAGTACGTTTCCAAATTTCAGAGCTTGACCATGCAGACTGTAATAAGAATCACACTTGTCATTTGGCCCCAGAATATCTGGATGGATGGACTATTCTGACATACCATTTTCATGCTCTTTGCTAATAATCCAATTTCATATTTCATTACTAAATAATAGTTTGAAAAATTACCCTATGACCTATGGAAGAGTACTAGAAATTTTAGGACACTATGTGGAGCCCTTAAGAGTTCAGCTGCTAACCAAAATGTCAGCAGTTCGAATCCACCAGCTATTCCTTGGAAACCCTATGGGGCAGTTCGACTCTGTCCTATAGGGTCTCCATGAGTTGGAATCAACTCGACACCAACGGGTTTGGTTTTGTTTGATGTGGGGCCCTGGTGGTGCAGTGGTGAAGCATTTGGCTGCTAACCAAGATGTGGGCAGTTCGAATCCACCAGCCACTCCTAGGAAACCATGAGGGGCAGTTCTATTCTGCCCTATAGGGTCCCTATGAGTCAGAATCAACTTGGCTGCAATGGGTTTGGTTTTTATTTTTACGACCATAACGAAATTTAAAATAAAAATTCACACTCTAAAAGAGAAAATCTTGGACTCCGGCAAGATGGCGGTCTAGGCAGAAGCACCACGCCGTCCCTCCACAACAAAGATCCGAAAAACTAAGCCAAACAGAGAATCAACAATCCTGA
>NW_004444141.1:3692545-3714373 GCF_000243295.1 Trichechus manatus latirostris
CATGTGTGTTACTGTTACATGAGAAACTATCTGTTCTGTAAGCCTTCACCTGAAGTACAATAAAATATTAAAAAAAATAAATAAATAAAAGAGAAAATCTTACCTACCTTACGAGCAGATCCTAAGCTGGACAATGAAAAAAGAAGACAGAAAAAATGTGGGTGCATTTGAATTGTGGTGCTGGCAAAGAATATTGAATATACTGTGGAATGCCGGAAGAATGAAGAAGTCAGGATTGAAAAAAAAAAACAAAAAACCAGAATGCTCCTTAGAAGCCAGGATGGCGAGACCTCGGCTTGCTTATTTTGGACACGTCATTAGGAAGGACCAATCGCTCGAAAAGGACAGTATGTTTGGTAAAGTAGAAGGTCAGTGAAAACAGGGAAAACCCTCAATGAAATGGGTTCACACAACAGCCACAACGGGCTCAGACCTACGTGCTCGTGCAGACGGCTCAGCACCAGGCAGTGCTCCACCCTGTTACACGTGGGGTCGCCATGAGTTGGAGCCAACTTGATGCGACTGACTACAACATCAGCAGATCCTACCGTGATTTCACTTTCACCTATTCAACATTCCTAAATATTTGGTCTGGAGAACCTAGAGAAATTCGAGAGCTCTTCCCTCTCGTAAGCCTACCCTAAATAGTATAGGAATTATCACTGGGGCAAGAATCTGGGATTCAAATCAGCCTCTAGGTGCCTGGCTGTGCAGCTTGAGCAGGTCAGTTACCCATTTCTGAGACTCAAATAGGAATAATGCTAAGCGGTCTGCCACACTCACAGGGATGCTGTGAAGGCAAAATTACATAAATGACAATAAACTGTATAGACGGTTTAATATCTCACTGAAAGAACCCTAAGAAACAAGAATCTGCATGTTTACACATATGCTGTATCAACCAATATTTAAGTTCAAACACTAGAATCCCATGAGATGAAACTCCTGGTGCTATCTGGTCTTCCAATAGTGTACTCTTCATTCCTTCCATTTAGTAATAGCTCCAAACTCTCCAAAACCCCAAAAGCTGTAACTCTGTCCTAAGCACTGTTCCATTAGTGGTGAATGGTCACTAATCCTTTACTACAACATAACAAAGAAGATTCCTGTGGCCAGCCACATTCCTATGATAACAGAATTAAATCTGAAACAAGAGGCTTTAGCCTTCTGTTCTCAATCTCCTCTCTCATTCTTGACCCCTGAGATTAAAAGTTACATTTCATTTTTAAGGTTCCTCAAGGATTGTTTGTCTCAGTAATTTCCTTAGAAAGTTACTGTCCTGCAGCCAGCCTTGCTGACTCGAAGAAGGTGAATTTAGTGGACAGGAACGAGAATTGAGAGCAGAGCTCTTAAATTCACTCCACAGTGCTTTGACTTGTTTCGCAGACGTGAAATCTGGGACCACTTCATGTACTTCGCGGGGATGGTTCATGGACACACTTACGATCATCGCATACAGTAGATTATAATAAATCCCTATAATATTGTACTTTTTATTCAAATGTTGGAATATTTTAAAAGACAATGTAATAATTCTAAAAAAAATAAGAAGAATCAAGGTGAAACAATTTTGAACTATACATGTGGCTTTTGTTTTTGTTTTCAATCTTCCAGGTCTCCAATGTGTTTATTCTGGCAAAGGGAAGTTTTCTTACATCAGGGGAATTAATGTAAATTCTGTACAACAGGCAGTGTGCTGGAATCTTCCAGGGCCGCCCAAGTAATGTGATCATGTGAGTGGGGAGAAGGAGGTTAAAGAGCAATATCTCTGGAGTTTTTCTCTCTTGCATGGAACTAACGCCACTGAAATGATTTAGTCCTTATTTCCATAAACTCCAAGACAATCTTTAAAGGCGCAGGCACATCTTCAGCAAATCCGAAAATAAACCCGTCCTCTCCAGCCAGTCGTTACTCATATAATGTTTTGAAATATGATGCTGCCTAACATTTTACAAAGTTTATACAGAGACCAAAACTTTAAAGTAAATGCTACCATTCCACCCAGCTAAGGAGTGTGTAGAATAACAGAGAATATGCTGGCTCGCTCTCTCTTTTTTTTTTGAATAATGAACAAAAATGTAATGAACAATATGAACAAATGAATAATGAACAATAATGAACAAAATGTAAAAAATGTATAGGCTTTAATGTTTTAGGATAACTGTACACACTGAATTTTGAGCTTTTTTGTAATTTAAAAGAAAATCATACATTTTCTATAGTGGTTTATTCAGTTATTCTGTGAGAAAAATATAGTGTCTTGAAGCAATAATTTAGACCTTGAATTTTGGTATGCTATACAGATTTGAATTATTTTAAGAGCTAACTTTGAAGTTTACTACTTACAGTAGAATTTCCAATTTAAGCAGCAAGATTCAGAAAGAAGATTATTAACTTTTACAAGTTGGTTTCTTTCTTAGAATTCTATTTCATACTAAGATTCATTTTATCAATATGCAGAATACTTACGATTTAGTTACTATAAAAATAAAGGAATTAGATTTATTAAACCTTTGATTTATAGCAGAAATCAAATATGTCGAACCCAAGTCAGCATACTTTTTTGCCTTTCTGGCACCCACCTAACCAATGTCATGTTTCTGAGCTCTGAACATCTTGTCCAGTGATATTTTAAACAAATGCTTTTAATACTTCAGAAATAGAGAGGGTAAGGATGTAATTTTTGGAGATAACTGGCATAATATTGTGCTGTTTTAAAAAAGCATCGTAAGGAAGCATTATGCTCTGAATCATCTCTCCTCTCCATTGATTCTCTCCCCCTTTTCTCCAGTTCCTGGGCTCTGTACACACAACACACATGCTTCCGGAGATTCTGTTTCTGCTGCCGGGTGGATGACAGCAGAAAGAAGTCTATGTGACCCCTCTAGAAATGGCCAGTCTCTCCTTGGCTACAGGGTTAGGAAGAGACGTGCTCAGGAGCTGAAGGGCGTGAGTGGAGAGGCAGGGATTTGAAGGTGCAATGTCAAAAATGACACCAAAGAGATTTAGACCACAAGTCATATCCTACTCTCTGGAGTGTTCTTCAAACTTCATCCAGAAAATTTTAGCTAGACTAAGTCACAAAATCCCCAAAACTAAGAAAATCATTAGAAATACTGATGTTGGTGAGATAAAATGTACATTTATTTGGAACTGATTTCCTGGTGAATGCAATGCATCCACCTACCAGCATTTGCATGCAAATTAGAAAAAGTCACCCCTTTGGCAGACACACTCTGGTGGGTACAAGGCTTGTGAGGAGCTGGGGCTGAATCCCAGCATCCTCTTAGGCCTCAAGCGGGCACTCTTGTGCAATGCATGATCTGAACAACTGGGCATGGAGGTCCTATTTACATAGATGAACGCTTTACAGATCATAAGACAAAGAAATAATAATATCGCTACAACATTTATGTATAGTCTTTGCAGAGTAGGACTGTGCCACATTAAGACTATAAAATTTCTTATAGCAAATCCCAAATCCACTCAGTATGAATTCAGGTGAGAATAAAATAATACTTGATGGAGATTCCTTGTAATGAAGTTGTCAAAGGGCAACCAATAGGAATCATTCTCCTTGTTTACACTAACAGGAGAGTGGAATACTTACCACTATCTTCAACTGTAAAATGGAACAGATCACTTGTGGCATTAACCCCTTCTTTTAAGACGTAGCATATTTTCATGTCGTCAATGTCAGCTATAAAATAACCAAAGGACAAGACGATTAATCACTAGGACAAAGCTGATGACTCATTATTCATGGCAACTCCCAAGAACAATTGCTTTCTGTAACCATATTTATGTCGTCTTCCCCTCCTAAGAGTGCTATCTTATTTCTCATATATCTAGGCCCCTCGATCTCAGCTGTCCCATGGAAATCTGATTCCTTACACAGATAAACAGAATGAAAGAGCCAAGTTATAATAACACAAGGTGTTGTCCCTCCCAGTGGTATTTGCCTGTTCATGCACCAAAGCAGTGACTCTCTAAATATGAAGTGCCAGCCACCCTGACAGGTGGAAAGGAGATATTTTGAGGCTGGGCAGATTTCCTGGCACTCCAGAAATTACTCCCTCTGCCTCTTTGTAGGAGGGGCCTTTGGGAAAGAGGGGCTGCTCCCTCGCTAACCAACTTTTCTCACCTCTTGTGGTAGAGTTGGCTGTTTTTACGTTCTCCGAAGTTTGAAAGAAAAAATTGTGAGATTAAAAAAAAAAAAATCCACAGATTAAAATAATTTATCATGACCCAATATCAGAGAGAACTGAAAGAGAAAACATCTAATAGAAGGTGAAGCCTTTCTTCATAGTGACAACAGGTTTATACAGCCTCAGAAATGCTTCTTATATTGCTGTCTACTCTCGCTATCAGATTCATTAGCATAGATTTGTTTTCAGTATTTTTAAAATGTATTCACCCATTTTACCAATTCCTCTCCTTAATAATGCCACACAGACAACATAATAAAACAAATATCCTTCTATCATAAAACAAATGTTCTCTTCTATGATGCTCGCTCACAAAGAGGCTGTTATCTGATCTGGGCCAATAAGTGAGCAGTTATTTCCAAAGCTACATAAAATCGAGATCATAGCTAAAAATAGCTTCAACAATGGTAGGTGACAGTATTTGTCTAGTGTATTCTCTTTGGCTTTTCCATCTCTAAGAGTTCTACTAAGTTCATGCTGTGGCGTTTAAAGGAGTTACAGCTAAGAAAACGAGCTTATGAAAGAATAGTCTCAAGTGATGCAAGGTATTAGGATGGACAAGCTGCTCCGCGAATTTCTATAGCTCCACTTTACGGCTGTGACTCTTATGCTCTGTTCTGGCTCACACGGTTTTGAAAGGTAAAATAGTTGATGGTGGTGGTTGTCGTTAGCTGCTGTCAAGTCGGCCCCCAACTCACGGCGCCCCCGTGTGTTACACAGTAGAATTTCTCCATTACGGCGTCCCTGGGTGGCACAAACAGTTAAGCACTCGACTACTGGCCAAAAGACTGGTGTCTCGAAAGAGGCCTGGCGATCTGCTTTCAAATGTCACAGCCTGAAAAACGCTGCGGCACACAACTGGTAACTAATCTAATCTCTACAGAAGCAGTTCACCAGGCCTTTCTTCTGCAGCACCATTGAGTGGGTTTCAATCGCCAACCTTCAGGTTAGCAGCCAATAGCAAAGTGCTTGCACATGTCAGGCTCCTTCAGCAGTTGATGGTACCTTCCTGCTAACAGAGGTACCGGGAGGTGAAGCCGAAGACCTTCTGTTCTCCCTGAGCACCCCATCCCATCGTACGATGTTTCTGAATGTAGCAGGAGCTCAGTGAAGCTCCCTGCACGGCTCTTCATCTGTTTACTCTTCAGACTCTCAAGTCTTACAGCCTTGACTTACCAGCAAGGAGCAGCGAGCGCACTCTGGTCTGCTTATATGTCTTTAGCATGAGGACAATGACCTCCCATCCCTCCTCTAATGTTAAAAGAAAAATATACAGCTTTGCTATGAGAAAAGTAAACAGCACGATAAAGCCGTAAGAAAAACTGTAGTATTTAGGAGATAATTTCATTGAAAGAAATCACTACTTCGATTTTCGGAACTTCTTTTTTAAGTAAAGAGAACATAAACGCAATCATGTGACAATGAAGTGTCAAATTTTCCCTCCAAGTTAGGGAAATATCGATTGGTTGGAACTAACTAAATTCTTTTCATTTTCCCTATAATTCTGTTAATAATCCATGGTTCAAAAAGAAGACATATGTTTGTTTGTTTTTAATCTCAAGTAACTGAGGACTTTTCTTACAACTCTGTTATTCTCTTCTACAGCTACCTCTGAAAATGCCATAAACATATGTAAACATTCACTTTAAGGCACAGAGGTAAAAACCTAACAGGCAACATGTTACCTTCTTTGAGAAAACACCTAAGAATTAGCTAGATTTTCTTCAGTTATTAAGCATGCGTTACATTTATTCCAGGTTATCTGTACAATCTGTCGGTGGCTTGTTTTGATTCTAAATTCATTAACATGCCTGGTCACCACGCCCTGGTTCAAACTCTTTAGGGAAATTTTTGCTCTCCTGAAAGTGATTTATAAATTATCCCACACAAGATATCATTGTGCATTTATTATAGAGAAAAAAAATCCAGTTACTTGACACAAGTGACTTAGACCTGGAGTTGGGGGTGCAGGGGTACCTTGGGGAAGAAGTGAAGTTTGAAACAACTAAATAATTTTCACAATTTGTAAATTCTACCTTTTCTTAATAATGAAATTTAATAAGTTTCAGAAATAAACTAACTTTTTTCTTCTAAAGACCATTTGGGAGTCTCTGGGTGGTTCAAACAGTTAAGCGCTCGACCACTAGACAAAAGGTTGGTAGTTAGAACTCACCCAGAAGTGCCTCGAAAAATAGACCTGGCAATCTGCTCCGAAAAGTCACAGCCTTGAAAACCCTATGGAGCACAGTTCTGCTATGCACACCCGGGGTTGCCATAAGTCAGAACTGACCCAATAGCAACTGACAACAACAACAGGGACCGTTTAGGGGGCACTGGTGGTTCGGTGGTGTTCTTCCCTCCCATGCAGGAAACCTGGATTTGATTGTCATCCAATGTACCCCATGTGCAGCCACCACCCGTCTGCTCGTGGAGGCTCGCACGTTGCAATGATGCTGATCGGGTTTCAGTGGAGTTTTCAGACTAAGCCAGACTAGGAAGAAAGGCCCGGTGATCTACTTCTGAAAATCAGCCAATGAAAACCCTATGGATCCCAACAGTTTGATCAGCAACGTATCGTGGGGATGGCTGAGGACCAGGTAGTGTTTTGTTCCGTTGTGTGTGGATGGGGTCACCATGAGTTGAGACCAAGTCGATGGCAGCTGATAACAATGGCAGGACCATTTATTCTATCAATTTGAGAATAACCGTCTCTGGCCACATGTGAGTTCGACTGATTCATTGAACAACCCATCAAAACATAGTTTAGTTTATCCTTTCATGAAACAGAGACAAAATAACAAGTGAAAAGGCAGCCTAGTCCTCACTGCAGACTCTGCTTTGATGTCCCCTATTAGAGGTAGCCGTCCAGTGGGGGCTCCCCGTCTTCTAACTTCTCTGACCTCCATAATAACTGTTGCGATCCAAACAGCGGCCTCAGCTTGTTCAACTGGGGCTGTGCAATGAAATAGCAACAATCTCCCTAGTCATCTGGATTCTTACAGGAATTTGATAATTTACTTTAAAAAGGTAATCTGAAAAATTTATCTTCCCTTTTTATAATAAACTTACAACTACTATATTTACAAAGAACCACAGACAGAAATTACGGTGCGTCAAAGTCCGCGAGAGAGCAATGAAATAGTATAATCTTTGAGTTTAATATTTAGGAAATAATATTCCAATATTTAAAGCTGCGGGTTTGGTCATATACTGTTTAAATTAAATAATTTGTTCATCTTCATCCAAAAAATTCATTTTGTAACGTCTAAAGTCAATTATTTTTTACAGGTCAGAGAAGTAACTGGAAATAACATTTTCTCTCCTGTAATATATTCCTTTCACCTGCTTCGCTTTCCACAAAAGTAAACCAGTCTAAGAGTGTGTGGCATTGCTATCTGGAAAGCCTTCGCACAAAAGTCTCTTGCTGGTCTGCATGACACTTGGCATTCTGAGGTTTTCCTGTCCCTGCAGGCCCTGGGATACACTCAGGCTTTCAGCCAAGAATCAGGAGGCTGCAGTGTGGGGCGATTTGCCAGCATCTAAAACAGAGAAGTCGCTCACTTTGACACTACATTTGGAGACACCTGTGTTTGTTATCTCACAGTACAACACTGCCGTAGGAAAAGAACACCCCGTGGGGATACCCCAGGATCAACTCCATCTCTAACCACAGAGCCCAATGGGACAGATCCAGTTTCTGTTCTCACGTGGTAAGATTTCCATGAAAGCAACCCAAGGCCCTTTGTAGTGAAGTGGCAGTTTCTAGAGAACTGAGCCCTCACTCCCAAGCCAACAGGCTGAATGGGTTTCTCCTTCCCCTCACTGAGAAACTCTGCAGAGGTCACCTGTGCTTCCTGTCTCAGACTGTCCACACACAAAGGAAATCCAGGTTAGAAAAACCCTATAGCCTAGTGAATACACTCAGATACTTGAGGTAAGAGGTGTTTGCTACTATGTTTTGAGCAGGCTGGAAGGAGCTTTGGAGTAATGAAACAATTTCCTCTTTCAATGATTAACCTTGCTAACAGATCTCCAGTTCTTACTAATGAAGTGGATGTCTGCTCTGGCAATGAACGTACCGTCACTAAGGTACATCACTAAGCATACTCTCCTGTGTCTGTGTGCATCGTAGTAACGAGTCCTAGAAATGTCATTGTTATAACTCTAGACAGGTGTTTACCTCTTAGGTCACTGGACAGGTATTTCCCTAAGTCATGAAATAGTAAAAAACCGTTAAAAGAATTTACAAATCCTGTTTATATGAATACAAATAAATCTTGTTCTTCTAGTTACAAAGTTGCTAGCAACCATAACAGCAGTCAGAACACTGCCCTCAAAAATTAACCAACATAAAGTACATTTGAAAGCTTTTTTAGGAATGGTCGTAACAATAATGTGAAATCATGATGTCAGACAGCACCTCGTGCGGTGGGGAAGCGCCACAGCTGCCAACCAGGAAGTCAGCAGTTTGAATCTACCAGCTGCTCCTTGGAAACCCTATGAGTCTCTATGTCAATGGGTTTGGTTTTTTTTTTTTTTTGTTTTCTCTAAGGGGCTAAAATGCTTCAGGAACAATCTACAGCAAACAAACAGAGTCTACTCAGAGGATGGGGTGACACGTGGAGCAGGGCTGGAGAGGCTGCTTCAGTGTTAATTCACCAAAGTTTAGACTTGCTTTGGGAGCATACCTTGCCACTGTCAAAATACACTGATGCTCCCTCTAATGAATGTCGCTACAGTGGGATAAATGGCAAAGAAGGGAGTTATTTTCCCAGGAAAGTGGGCCTGGGTTTTTCCCTTTTCCTTCCCTCCCCTCCCCTCCCCTCTCCTTCCCTTGGATCCTAATTTGATGGTCTACTTCTAAGGTTGTCAATAACAACCATATCTTCAGAAAATAAGACCTGGAGTGTCATCTGGCTGTAAGGAAAGAAACGTACATCATACCTTGTGTGAACTGAGTGACACTGTGGTTGCCTTTGCCCAGGTTGAAGAGATATCCATGTCGAGGGCCCTCTGTCACGATAAACCTCAGAGAAACATGTACGCTGTCTCTGTCCTCCACTTTCAATATTTTGCTTGTGATCACGCACCCCAAATGGCCAGTGGCCAGAGTGCGAAGTGTAGAGACACCTTTATTCACTGCAATTTGGGGCACACTATTGTCAACAGCTAAGACCCGGATCCTCATCACTTGGGGTCTCCTGGTTTCAAACACTGTATCAGGAAATACATAGAAGTCAGTATGGGTGCCATCCGTCACCGTGAAGGAGAAGCTATCTTCACTTGACTCAGTGCCATCATGTTTGTAGCTAATTAAGTTTTCACTCAGTTCTTGCTTAGTAAAAACCATGACAGGTCTGGTATTGTTGAACAGGAGCTGGCCATGAACAGGCACCTGAGTGACAGTGAATTTCAGGAGCTTGTCAGGAGTATCTCTGTCTTCAACAGTGAGTTCAAAGGGAGAGATCAGCTTGTTTTCGCTTTCGCTGACAACCAGCTTGTGGATGGTGACCACTGGCTTTTTGTTGTCCACGTCGCTAATGGAGATACGGAATGTCCGGAAGACAGGGTTACGTCCGTCAGTGACTTGAAACTCAAAACTGTCCATCTTCACCTCATCCTCGGCTGTGTGGATATAGTAGATTTTGTTGCCAGCAAGCTGGAGCTGAGTGAAAGACAAGATGGACACCCCAGGCTGATCTGTGCACTCTAAGCGACCTCTCATGGGAGCCCTGGTGATGGTAAAAACCAGGTTTTCATCAGGACTGTTCAAGTCGCTTGTGCTTAGCAGGTCTGTGGTGAGGGTGACTTTACCACCTTCTTTCAAAGACACTCCCTTACTTACAACATCAGGGAAGACAATGTCAATGCTGCCAACAGATACATAAAAATAGCGATCTATGAGGGCATTGATTCCATCAGTAACATCAAATTTAATTAGGTCCCGGATGCCCTCTTGCCCAAAATGGACATACTGAATTCTGTTTCTGTCCACTTCATCCTGGGTAAAGTTCATGCCCAATGTGATATTTTCAAAGGCACCTGTAGGTTTTCGTTTCTGTAATAAGCCATGTCCTGGACCATAACGAATAATATAAACTAAGGATTTGTCTTCAGAATCCAAATCAGTGGCCATTAATACCTTGTTGTTGATGATTTTGGTTTGCCCAATTTCTACCTCTAGTCCATTATTTATGGTCATTCTGGGGGTCTCATCATCAACGGGGATAACCATAATGAGGATCATTTTTTCCACAGAGTGCTTGCCATCTGTGAGTTTAATCACAAAACTGTCTTCCTGGGTCTCTGAGTCATCATGCTCATAAATAATGCTAGAACTCTCGGTGATCTGGTCCAAGGGGAAACCTTCAACCAAAGCTGTACCATTTATCAGCTGGTTCATGATGTGACCGTGAGTGGGAAACTGGGTAATAGTGAAAGTTAAGTCATCCGGGGGTATGTCAGCATCAGCAGCATTGAGGATGGGGGTGTCAATCACCAGACTCATGCCTTCCATCACCATAAATTCTCTCATAAACATTTCAGGCTGTTCATCATTAGTGGGAATGATAACAATGGGGAAAAAATGTCTATCTGAAAAATTAATGCCATCAGAACAACGAAATACGAATCGGTCTTCCACAGGCTCCACCCCTTTATGGACACTCTGGACATAGTTAATGTGACCCTGCCTGAGATCTTTCAGGGTGAAGGCGCTGATGGCAATTCCTGCTCTTGATTTCTCAGAGCCTGGTGCTGGAGAAATGTTTTCAACATAACCTGAGGTAGGCTGAATAACTATAGTGCACAAGATGTCATCCTTCAGGGAATCAATATCCTCAGCACTTATATGTGTTGAGGTTATAACACTCTTTTCACCTTCCATTACTGTAAACTGTTCACCCACAGAAACTTCTGGAGCCTGGCTATCGACAGGGAGGATGGTCACCCACACAGAGACTCCTTGGACAGTATTGCCACCTATTCTCCATTCTTGAGACATATCTGACAGACTCAGGTTAAAAGAGTCTTCTTTGGGCAAGAGGCCTATCTCACCACTAGTGTGAGCATAGACAACAGACCCCTCCAAGATGTCCCTTTGGGTAAACTGCTCTGTAGGGACTCCATTGACCAGGATTTCCCCGTACAAGGGTGGATCTTCCAATAGGAAAGTCAACATCAAGTCATCAGTGTCCTCATCGGTCCCCTTGATAACATTGGCAGTGATTTCAGTAGCCCCATTTTCCAAAACATCTAGATAGGACCCCAGTGTGCCAGCAGGAAGGCTCAACACGGGCATCTCATCGTCCATTGGCCGGACATTCACTCTGAGAGTGATGGGCACCACATGGTGTCTGTCACTGACTTCCAAGGAGCAGCTATCAGTCAGGGACTCATCCCCATTATGGGTGTAGGAAATCCAGCCCCGCTTGATATCCTCCAAGTGGAAGATCCCACCTACATGCAGTCTCTGTCCAGACACTTGCATGTGGCCATGCTTGGGAGCCTGCATGAGAGTAAAAGTGATGTGGGCCACATCAGTGTCCACATCAGTGGCATGCAATTCAGTCTCGCTCAGCACATGGTGGCCCTTCTCTTGAATGGTGAAGCCTGTGTTGAGGATCTCGGGTGGCTGGTTGTCCACTGGCTGCAAGTAAAGGGTGAAGGTGCCTGGAGCCACATTTCCAACTTGGTCCTCCACCTGGAACTGGAACTGGGCCACTCGGGCAGCCACCCCCAGTTCTTCATCTGGGGGCCTGTAAGCAATTTTATGGTGGTTGATCTGGGCTTGGGTAAAATGGGTCACTATGACTGAGGGGTTGTCAGCCAGGACCAAGGTCCCCAGAGGGACTGGTGAGTGGTTTTCATCTGTGTCCATGGGTGGCTGGGTCACTGTGTAATGCAGTTCTCGGTCATCTGTGTCCAGGTCAGTGTATCGCAGCCACTTCTTCCTCAGTGGTGTGAGCTGGGATTCCTGTACCACCATCCGGAGGGGACAGCCACTGCCCAGCTCTGGGGGGAGGCGATCCACGGGCTGAATGCGAATCACAAACCTCTGCAGCCCAGACTGATTGGGGGGGTCGTGGTTATCCTGGACTCTGAACATGAACTGGTCCATGACTGGCCCAGGTCTATGGGGCCCAGAGTGCCTGAAGAACAACCTGCCCTCCACTATGTCCCGCTGCTGCCACTCGGTCACTGTGCGCTCATAGAACGCCCCCTGCTTCTTCCAAGGACCCCTGATGGGCTCCTCCTCCCCATGGGGAGGGTGAGTCTGGCGGAGAAGCAGATGCCCTGTAGTTGGGTGGGGTGACTCCAGCACAAAGAGCAGCAGAGAGTCATCTGAGTCCATGTCCGCTGCACTCAGAGTGAGGGGCAGGATGGGCACTGTTTCCCCCTCTGCCAGCGTCAGCCCTGTGTTGGCACTGAGGACAGGTGGCTGGTCGTCCACGGGCACTAAGGTGATGGGGAAGAGGAACTGCACCTGGTGCCTGCCTCCTCCATCCATCATGCGAAGCACCAGGTTGTCACTCAGTGAGCCGGCTCTGTCATCATGCTGGTAGACCACCTGGCCGGCTGCCAGCTCAGCCACGGTAAAGGTCTTGGGGGCAGAGTTCGCACCGGAGGCACCCAGAAGGATGAGACGACCATGCCGGAGCCCAGCGACCACCTCCAGCCGCACTGCCTCCAGGTCATCCTCATCGCTGATGACCAAGTTTTGGGGCCCACTGCCTGCAGGGCCTGTGAGGGGCCGAGACTGGCCCTCGTAGAGAATGAGACCCGTGTTCCGGGTGACCACTGGCGCCAGTGTATTCATGGGCTTCACCACGACCATGAAGGCAAAAGGGTCTGAGGCTGCTCCTTCAGGGTCCACTACCTCCAGCTCCAATTCAAAGAGACGCTCCTGGTCAGAGTCCTCAGAAGGGGGCTGGTAGGCGATCTTCAGGAGGCGCAGATCCCGCTGGGTGAAGGAGGAGAGGGGCAGGCTGCGATCATCCGTGCTCACCAGGAAGCCCTGGCCAGGCTGGAATGGAGAGGTGAGGTTGAAGACTAGCAGGTCTGGGGCAGACTCAGCATCCTCAGCTCCCAGCATGTCCGGGGTCAGGGCAGTCAGTACAAACTGGTTCACCTCCATCATCATCATAGCCACAAAACTGGGCTTGGGGGCGGTGTTCTCAGTCCCTCCTCGGATCCTCACCAGCACCTGGAAGTGCTCGCGTTTCAAGGCAGGGCTGCCCACCGGAGACCCCCGGGGGCGCAGCTCCACCACCATGGGCACCCAGTCTCTGTTTGGTGAGCGACTGGGGGCTGTGTGGCGGTAGCGCACGCCTAGCTCCTGGAAAGCTTTGCAGTCCATCAGGAGAGGTTCCAAGGCACCCGCCTCGCGAACTCCGCCCGGGACCTGCGGGTAGCGGAGGAGTTCCCCATAGCGAGGCAGCGCGCTCAAGCCGGACAGGATGCCCACGCGGCACTCCTCCGTCTCAGGCTGGTAGGCGAACTCCAGGCTCCGAGCGTCCAGGGCATTGCTGGTCCCCAGCAGCTCCTCCACGACGAGGGGCAAGTTCCGAGTCACAACCTCCAGCTGGGTGAAGACCACCTCCACCTCCAGCACCAGTGGCAGCACCACCGCCCCTCCTGGCGCGTCGTAGCGCAGCTGCAGTCGGACGCGATCCCGCGATGGGCTGCGCGCTCCCAGGTGAGAGTAGCGCACCTCGCCAGGGCCGAAGTCGCACGGAAAGCGTTTGGGACTCAAGCGGCCGGGTCGCTGGGCCAGCGCGTCGTTGTCTAGCACAGCCAACGCGCAGCGATCCCCCGGTTGCACCTGCAGCACCAGGTCGTGCAACGGATCCAGCCAGACCTCACGGCCGAAGGGCACCCGGAGCCCGCGGTTCGCCAGCACTATGGCTTCCTCGGCGGAGACCCCCTCAGCCCCCGCGAGATCTGGGGACAGCAACGCCCGGCCGGGGGCCGCGGGCTGTGCCGGGACGCAGCTTACCAGTGACAGGAGCAGCAGCAGCAGTCGGGGCAGCGGAGGAGGCACCGGCTGCAGGTTGGTGCGCTTGGCTGCCCCGCACGCGCGGGAGGCGCTCCCGGAGGTGCCGGCTGCGTGCATGGTCCGGGGGTTAGGGCTTGGACAGATACGCTTGCGAGAGTGCACAGTCAGTCCCCCGGCAGGGGGCAAGACACTCCGGAAAGTGCCAAGACTCCACATGCCGCCTGCGGGGTCCTCCAGTAGCCGGGGCTGCACCGAAAGGATGGGAAAGTTACGCGGCGCCGTTCCGGCTGGAGCTGCCGCCCAGGACCCTAAGCCCGCGGGCCGGTCGGGCTGCGCAGCTCCGGACTCAGCCGCGCTGCAACTGAGTCCGTCCCCTCCTCTTTCCCGGGTCCCGGGACCCTGCGCTTTGAGGGAAATCCCTCCCCTCGCACCCCCGGGCTCCAGCCCTCCCAGGGGCCAATCGTCGGTCCCCGGAGGAGGCCCGGAGTCGAGGGTTGGGTGGCGATTTCTGCCAATCAGCATTTAGGGCCGAGGCGGGGAAACCGCGGGCAGGGAGGAGAGGAGAAGAGAGATAGGCTGTTCTAGAAGCAAGCGGAGGCTCGGCCTGGGACTGCCCACCCTGGCTAGAGGCTGCTGGGGGTCCCTCGGGGGATCCGGAGCTCGCCGCCCGGCAGTACCCAACCTTCAAAGGCCGACGAAAGGCAAAGTTGTAAACCTTCCCTCCCCAGTTCAGTGGAATCCCACTCACGGGTGGTCATTTCTGACGGGAAGCCTGCATACCCGCGGGGAAAGGGAGTCATGACGCTGCTTGAGTTTGCATGAAAACCCTGAGCAGTTTGCGGGCGTCTCTGGGGGCATATTTGCAAAAGAAAGACAACTGGAATTAAAAGCCCAAACTTGAGCAGGTTGCACCCTCTGCCCGCCGCCCCCTCCTTGGAAATGACAATGGGCACAGTCCTCGGATTGGTGAAGTTTTAACCAGCCTCTCCCGTGCCACCAGAGTTCCCCGAGTAAAAGGAAAGCGGGGCGTTTGGAATGCGTGAGAAATGCAGCCTGGTCCGGGTGGCGAGCCTCGCGCTGAAGACTCCGTAGGAGGGAACGTCGCCCCAGGCTGTCCCCAGCGCCGCTGTTCAGGCAGCTGTCATTAGAGACGTTCCTGTTCTCCTCGAGGTAATTAGACCAAGTACAAACTAAGCCCACCTGTCAACATCACATTTCTTTGCGTGCCAGGAGACTTGATTAATAGCCGGCGGGCGAGCTAAAATAAGGTAGATCTGGTTCAGTCAGTCGGTTTTGAAGTCAGTGCTTGAGCTATTCCTGCCCCCTTGTGTTTGTGCGATCCATGAGTGTGTAGATTTTTTTTTAAAAAGGTTTTCTACCCCGCACCCCCTCCCCCCACCTCCACCCCCAAAAAAGAACCTTAATAGTTAAAACCCAACCATTTTCAGACTGGTTCCTTAGGCAGCCTTACTTATCCTCGCCAGAATGTGTTATTTGGGGCAATGCTTTATTCTCTCCAGTAATACAAATCTGATTATTAATAGGAATATAGAATTGGAATAATAGTCATCTTGACCTTTTCCTGCTCAAAGATACCTGGAGTTTGGGAAAGAGAGAATTGGTCAAAACTGTTCTGCTCTCTTAGATTTCGGGCTAAACTGAAGACAGAGGTAAAATGAATACATGGGTAAATTTCAGGAAGAAGCACACAGTCCTTTTAACCCTTTTGTGTCTTTAGCCTGAATCCCTCAGAGCCTGGATTTCCATCCCTCACAGCCACTTTCCAGGCCCAGCAACATCTCTGTACAGAAGTGTAGGTGGGACATGTCAAATTTTGCTCCAAGAAGCCCACTGGGCTGGGTCTGTCCCTGGCAGTCAGAGATGGGAAGTTCTGAATTCCTTCAAAAAAAAAAGCCCAAGAGAGATTAATTTAAAGGGAGTCACTCACCCAAACAGAGAAACAAACCAACAAAACATTGAGCTGATTGAGTACTAACTGAGCTTGTTTATGTGCTTTGGCCTGTTTGAAGGGCTTTCAACTATCACTTAAGATAGATTGACATATTTCACAATTTAGTACAAAATGAACATCTGTGGATAGTGGAGGCAATGTGTCCAGTATCTCAGTCACGTGAGAAAATTCCCGTCCAGCTTTTCATGAATGTCCAGTCTTTCTGACATTATTATAGGTTGTCCCTGACTCACCACGGGTTGGAGTTACGATGAACTGTGTTTACGACATTGTTTCTTCCTACATACAGTGTTGCAGGTCATAATTTGCTGACGTTATCATTCTCAGATGTTCACTTGCAGATGTTTATACGTAAAGTTTCTAACCTCAAAAGACAAATAAAGATCAGCTTTATAAAGATATTGATAATAAAAGGCAGTAATAATGAAAACTAAAAAAAAAAAGGTATTTGACTTACCTTAGAAGACTTAGTATAGAGTCTTCAGAAGGGAAGCCCGTTGTAAGCCAGGATTACCTGTGTCTTATAATTTATTGATTATTTATTATAGCATACAGAATTCAAATTGCAGAGACAAGAGACATAGGAATATTCTATTATTTCTTGTTTACAAATAAAAAGGAAGATGCCAAGTGAAACAGAAAATCAGTATCAGAATATAGCTCTTTATATATTTCAAAGTCTGGTTATGTGGTTTTCTTTTGACATTTGGGTTATTTCCACTTTTTTCCCCCTTTATATTTATTTATTTTATTATGGTATAATATACATAACAAAACATTTGCCAATTCAACAGTTTTTACACGTATAATTCAGTGCGATTGACACAGTCTTCGCGGTGCAACCACTTGTCACCATCCTTTTCTGACTTCTTCCACCACCATTGACACAAACAGCAACCCCCTTTCCCTCTCCCTCTCATCCCTGGTGACCACTAATAAGCTTTGGTTTCTATATATTTGCCTATTTCGTATTGGTTATGTGTTTTAATTGAAAAAAATATCAACTGGAAGCATTATGACCTGAGTATATTCTGACCAGAAGCCCACCAGCAGCCTGGCCACCCCAACTACCCCCTACCCCAATGCTTCCCAGTGGATTTTCCTTTCCTCCGTTTGACTTGAAAGCAGTGATAAGATCAGCATTTGAAGTATGGGAGCATGCCTAAAAGGTACAGTTCAATATTTTGCTTCATGGTAAGAAGAATATCAAACCAAACCAAACCTGTTGTCATCAAGCCCATTCCGACTCATAGCGACCCTATAGGACAGAGTAGAACTGCCCATAGAGTGGGTTTCCAAGGAGCAGCTGGAGGATTTGAACTGCAGACCCTTTTTGTTAGCACCCTGAGCTCTTAACCACTGCGCCACCAAGGCTTCTTAGGTAGTCTAAGGAAATCAATAAACTAATCTTTTTTTTTTTTTTTTTTACATTTTAGTTTAGCTTTCCTTGATTGTAGTGATGGAATGATTCTTAAGAACTTTTTTTGGCACTTTTTTACTTGTTTTTATCATACAGAAGGTAGCTCATGCTATTATTTGCTTAAATATATTTTGCATTGATGATCATTGATAAAATAGTGAAATTTGAATTCTTACCTGAGAGCAAAAAGTATTGATGATGATGATCTCTCTATAGAGTGAATAGCTCAGTGTTAAAAGATCTCTATATTTAAAGTAACAAGGAAATAATTATTTTACAGCCAACATTCTGAATAATAATAAAAAATGGGCCCATGAGAGATAAAACAAGTTAGCAAAATGTGTTTCGTTTTTTTTTTTTAATTTAAGCTTAACTCTTCAGTTCTGACTTTCTTAAGCTTTGTAACATTTTCTGTAAATACTTTGGGTAAAAATATCTTTTAAAATATAGTTAAATTTGTTTAGTATGTGAAAAATACACCAGTGTCTCCTCAAGTCAATGTAATCAAAATTAAAATTATTGATTGTTAAAACTCAAATAATTTCTATCCTAAGGCTAAGCACTCGAGAATATGTTTTCCTAACATAAATGAAGTAATGTGATGAATTTAAGATGCTGTTGCTAGGTGCCGTTGAGTTGGTTCTGACTGATAGCGATGCTGTGTACAACAGAACGAATACTGCCTGGTCCTGTGCCATCCTCATCGTCCTTGCTATGTTTGAGCCCATTGTTGCAGCCACAGTGCCAGTCCATCTCCTTGAGGGTCTTCCTCTTTTTCACTGACTCTCTGCCAAGCATGATGTCCTTCTTCAGGGACTGGTCCCTCCTGATAATATGTCCAAAGTAAGGGAGAAGTCTCGCCATCTAAGGAGCGTTCTGGCTGAACTTGTTCTAGGACAGATGCAGACAGGACGTTCAGGTGGAACTAGGAAGGCAGGTATGGGACTCTAAAGCTGAAGATGATCGGGTTAAATTTGGATGTTATAGTTTTCATTATAGAGTTTTATTTAAGTTTCTTTGTGTTCCTCTAGTGGATCACAGGCTCCAATAGAGGAGCTTGCCTCATGGCACCTTAAACATAGGGACGAATGACTGAAGCTTCATGCCAACTGTCTTTACTAGTTCTCAATACCATAGCTTGCTTATAAACACCAGACCTGGGTGATTACAGAGCAATGCTGAAGTGGTGAGTGAAAATGACCCTGGAGTAGTTAACCAAGAGCTGGTTAACCAGTTGGGGTCCAGCCTTGGCGCTGTTATCCACTAACTGTGTGACTTACAGCAATCCTCTGCATGTTTTGCAACTATAGTCTCCTCAGTGGTAAAACAGGGGAATCAGTCTTCACGGAAAAATTCTCCTTTGGTTCTAAAATTCTATGAGTGCCATAAGACCAAGGTAGTGGGTGACCTGCCATTTTTCTTCCCCATGTTCTGTGGTCATAGGTGATAGTTCACCTTACCAGAAAGACTGCACTATTAATAAAAATGTATCACTACTGCTAGGTCAGAAAACCCAGAACTCAGAGCTCACGCCCTTTGCCGGTGGGTCATAGTTTCCTTTTAAAAATATGTGGAACAACATTTGCATTCATTCATGTGAGCAGTTTAAATACAGAATCTCCAAGTAACCATATCCACCACCCATCTGTGAGTTCATCATACTGTGGTGGTTTGCGTGTTGCTGTGATGCTGGAAGCTATGTCAGGGGTATTTCTAATACCAGCAGTGTCACCCATGGCGGACAGCTCTCAGCGGCGCTTCCAGACTGAGACGGACAAAGGAGAAAGCCTGGCGTTCTACTCCTGAAAGTTAGCCAATGAGAGAACTGCCCCTTAGAGTTTCCAAGGAGCAGCTGCTGGATTCGAACTGTCAACCTTTTGGTTAGCAGCTGAGCTCTTAGCCATTGAGCCACCAGAGCTCCTAGCCAATGAGAACCTCATGGATCATAACAGAATATTATCTGATATAATGCTGGAAGATGAGCCCTCTAGGTTGGAAGGCACTCAGAATTCACAGTGGCCACAACAAGGGACTGGAACATACCGACATTTGTGAACATGGTGCAGGACCTCGTTGCGTTTTGTTGTGCGTGGGTCAGGGTCCAGTCAGAGTCAACTCCACAGCAACTAACAACAAGTAACTCTGTATCTTTTTTTAACCAAAAAGGAAATTAAAATTAAAATATAGCAGTCTAAAACAAAATTAAAATTCATTACAAGAACAGATGAATTTTTTAAAATATTTTATTGTGTTTTCAGTGAAAGTTTACACAACAAATTAGGCTCCCATTTAACAATTTTTACAAAAATTGTTCAGTGACATTGGTTATATTTTTCACAAAGTGTCAACATTCTCATTATTTCCATTCTGGTTGTTACATTTCCAGTAATGTAATTTCCCTGCCCCCTTACCTTGTCATCTTTGCTTTAGAGTAATTTTTGACCATTTGGTCTCATAGGGACAATTTTTAAAAGGAGTACAGTACTCATGGGTGATAGTCTTTATTTTTTGAGCTAATTTGTTATTTAGCCAAAAGGCAGCCTTGGGATAGTTTCAGTTCAAGGTTTAAAGAGTATCTTGGGGTGGTAGTCTCAGGAAGTTCTCTAGTCTCAACTGGTCCAGTAAGTCGGACTTTTTTTTTTTTTTTAATTGTGCTTTAGGTGAAAGTTTACAGAGCAAATTAGTTTCTCATTAAACAATTAATTCACAATTTGTTTTGTAGCAATGGTTGCCAATCCCTCAATGTATCAACACGGAGGTTTCCTGTTTCCATTTCCAGTTTTACTGTCCCTTCCTGCCTTCTTGTCTTTGCTTTTGGGCTTGTTTGCCCATTTAGTCTTGTATACATGATTGAAATTCAAAACACATACTTCACGTGTGTTATTGTTTGCCCTATAGACCTGTCTAACCTTTGGCTGAAGAGTCAACCTCTGGAGTGACTTCAGTACTGAGTTAAAAGGGTAGGACAGATGAATTTTTAAGACGCCTGTCTGTTACGTGATACACGTGGCATGACAGCACCCAGACTTTCCAGACAAGCTATGCTTAGGCAGAAGGGGTCTATTATGGGGAAGAAGGAAGAATACAGGACAAGAAAATCCTGTTTTGAAACTTGATTTTTCCATTTGCTAGCTTAGACTCAGGGCAAGTCACTAAATACCTCCATCTTTAAAAGTGGGATTACTGAGGGGGTAGGGAAGTTAAAAATATTGCCTTAACTATTCTATATGAGGATATTGGAAAGATGAAATAACAAAATTTATACATGTAAAAGGCCATTTCTTTTTAATCTACCCAGCGTGGAAGTGAGGAGAAATGATCATTGTTTTCAAAAGCCTTTCTGTCTCTCTGTTTCTATGTCCACAGAAGAAATATAGAATAAATCTATAGATATTCCACATTTTTACCAAACTCTTAGTTTTTCTCCGGTTCTCCTTATCTCATTTCCTGGACTCATTTCTTAGTGTCTTATGAATGAAAGACTGGATTGTTTATTATAATAAATAACAACATCTATTAATTACATGTAAGAGTCGCTGTTAGTTTTCCTTTTTGCCTGTGTTTCCAATCTTTCAACCTCCTTCTCCTTTGATTAAAATCTTGCTTAGATTTTATTCTATTCTACTGATTAGAATAAATCTAATCTAATCTGTAGACTTAATCTCCACAATGTCTTTCCATTCCTGTCTGCATCATCCTAGCCCAGTTTGCCACTGCTTTTCATCTATTTCTTCACATACTAGCCTCATTAATGTCTGCCATCCTACCATTGCTCTAGATAAAACAAAAGTCCATCTTTTATCACAGCATTTTGCTAAAATATCTTCTGGCTTCCCATTGCCCATCAAATTAAACTTGTTCTTTTCACCTTTATATTCCATACTGCACTACAGGTGTTTCGTGTCTAAGACTGCTGTCTTGCTTCTAGACTTTTGCTCTTCTCACACATTACTTTCTAACAGCTCCCTAAACGTGCAATGGGACCCTGGTGTCCAAATGGTTAAGAGCTCGGCCGCTAACCAAAAGTAAACATGAACCAAAAAGCCTAGGCAACCAGAAGCAAAACTCCTGTCTGGGGAGAGTCTGGTGGGGGCAGCACTGTAGCACTTCCAGGTACCGGACCCTGCAGCAGCCCTGCCACCATGACTAGCACTGGTGTGGGGCTGCGGCCCTGGACCACCACCTCTGCTGACCAGCACTGGTGTGGGGCTGCGGCCCTGGACCACCACCT
>NW_004444141.1:3714473-3730469 GCF_000243295.1 Trichechus manatus latirostris
CTGCTGACCAGCACTGGTGTGGGGCTGTGGCCCTCGACCCGCCCCTGCCGACCAGCTCTGGTGTGGGGCTGCGGCCCTGGACCACCACCTCTGCTGACCAGCACTGGTGTGAGGCTGTGGCCCTGGACCACCACCTCTGCTGACCAGCACTGGTGTGAGGCTGTGGCCCTGGACCACCACCTCTGCTGACCAACTCTGGTGTGGGGCTGTGGCCCTGGGCCCGCCCCTGCTGACCAGCTCTGGTGTGGGGCTGTGGCTGTGGACCACCACCTCTGCCGACCAGCACTGGTGTGGGGCTGCATCCCTAGACCCATCCCTGCTGACCAGCTTTGGTGTTGGGCTGTGGCCCTGGACCTGCCGCTGCTGCTCTTGGACTGGGGAAATCACTGCAGCCACTGCAGATTCACAAGTCCAGGCGGGACCAGATTATCCAAGCTTCAGTCACGCCCATGCCCCAAGGACATGGGGACATGAGTGCCTCACCTTTCTGGCCTCCTAGTGCTGGGTGGGTCCCCTTACCACTGAGATGCACCAAAACCGAACCAAACCTGTTGTCGTTGGGTAAATTCCAACTCATAGTGACCCTATAGGACAGAGTAGAACTGCCCCATAGGGTTTTCAAGGAGTGGCTGGTGGAGTCAAACTGTTGAACTTTTGCTTAGCAGCTGAGCTCTTACCAGTGACATGCAGATGGGAATTTGTCACACAGAGGAGAAAAGTCTGCATGCAAGAGAGCCAGACAAAACCACCACTCGTCACAGCAGGCTGAGACGTCAACATTCCCTTTTCATGTCTGAGAAAACTGGGAGACAGCAGGGCTCAGTGCTACAATTATTAACAAAAACAAGATTAGAATTCAAGTTATCAAACTACTAGTGGTCTATTTTTCTTTCTTTTACATCCTGAAGTATGCCGTTTTTTACGTCCAGAAATGTTTGTCAAAACTTTTCTGCTTCATTCGTACATGATGAAAGGGTTCCTGAGCAGTGCAGAGGGGAAGTGATTTGTAGGGAGCCTGTCCTCTGGCAGGCTTTGGCCATGGGGCTTGCTGGGTAAGAAGCAGGTCTGCCCGACACAGCAGGGCAGCCCGTGGTAGAGACTCTAGGCGACGCAGGGGGTTGACACGCTCGGCTGCTAACTGAAAGGTGGGAGTTCCACTCCACCCAGAGGTGCTTTGGAAGAAAGGCCTGGTGATCTACCTCCAATAAACCAGCATTGAAAACCCTATGGAGTCCACTTCTACTCTGACTCACCTAGGTTCACCATGAGCCAGAGTCAGCGGGATGCTAAGTGGTAAAACCTACTCAGTTCACACAGTTCTTGAGGAGAGTAGTAAATGGCGGCGGGACCAGCGGAGGCCCGAGCTCAGCCATTAGTAGAAACTCCCTGTGGCCCGAGAGTCCGCGCACAAAGCCGTCACTCGTCACGTTGTCAGTCAGTGTTCCCAAATACTTGGCTTGTAACTTGTTAAGATCTTTTTAAGTCAGTGGTTCTGGGCATTAATATCCATGGATTTTCTACCTGCAAGTTTTCAAAGAAAACTCAGAATGAGGTAGAATTTAAACAAGAGCCTACAGTTCAGCTGGACCCAGAAAAACTAAACAAAGAACAGATAAGGAACAAACTCTTCACCAGCTGGGATTTAAATTAACAGTCTATTTAATTTTTATGGGATGACTTCGATAGGTTTCTCCCAGCAGCCATCTTCTCTGACCATTACACTAGGCCTCCGAGGTCCTTGGGCGACCTGGTGGGAAGTTGAACAGAAGCCCCTCAGGAGTAGCGCTTCTCTGTCTGCTTTTCACAGGACTTCCGCTCTGCAAAGCCAAGCTAAGGGATAACATTTAAAGTAAAAAAAAAAAAAAAAACTCTCTGTAATTCTAATGTGAGACTAGTGGTATGCACACGTCTAAAGAAAAATAATTTAATAGTTTCAAAACAGAGTTAAGTAACAAATCAGTCTCAGAAGAAATACAACCAGAATGCTCCTTAGAATCCAGGATGGCAACACTTGAGCTCACTTACTTTGGACATGCCATCAGGAAGGACCAATCACCACAAAAAGACATCATGTTTGGTAAAGCAGAGGATCAGCGGAAACGAGGGAAATCCTCAGCGACATGGATTGAACAATAACCACAGCAGGGCACAGGACAGGACAACGTTTTGTTTTGTTGTATGTGAGGTCGCTATGAGTCAGACCCTTATTGACCTCAACTAACAACAACCTAGAGAAACAATCACAGATTTATTCTCAGGAATTATTATTTAAGATGAATCAGTTCTTGAGAATGAATGAATTCAGGTATGATTTCATAGGCAGGTCACTAAAAATTTTACAAAATATTCTTATTTTTGTTTTCGAGCTAAGCTATAGGTCCCATTTTTCAGTACTTTTCCAGCCGTGGTCTAGCGGTGCTCTCAGATGGTTTCCAGGGGGCTCAGCCCTGTTACCTTTTGGTGGATCTCTCCCATTCCAGTTGCCAGTCCTCTGCCTGCCTGTCTAGACATCAACGTATAACTTTTCCCATTTATGAGGATGATCATTTGGCCGCTGCTAGAGGTCTTCCAAAGAAAGCTTGCTACTTCAGACGGGAGTCAGGTTTATCACTGAAAAGCTGTAATTATTAGGAAGTTCATCCTTAATAAAAGCTAAAAGTGCCTCCGTGTGATTTCTGTCTATCCTCTTCTCTGGCATGAGATGGATTGCAGCTACTCCCTCTTCCACATGACAGCTCTTCAGGTATTTGAGGTCAGCAACCATGTCCCCAGTGTGTTATCTTTTCTCCAGATGAAATATCACTGCTTCGTTCCATTACTCCTGGCAAATAGTGTTCCCCAGACCCCTTGGCATTTTGTTTGCTCTGTTTTGCCGTGTCTTTTCTTTTTTTTATTTCATTGTTGAGACTATACACAGCAAAACATACACCAACTCAACAGTTTCTACATGTACATTAGTGACATTGATTACGTTCTTCCAGTTGTGCAACCTTTCTCATCCTCCTTTTCTGAGTTGTTCCTCCCTCATTAACATAAACTCACTGCCCCCTAAGGTTCCTATCTAATCTTTTGAGTTGCTGTTGTCAGTTTGATCCCATAGAGATAGTTCTTAGAAGAGCATAATGCTCAAGGCAGACCTTTTTTACTAGTTAAGCTAAACTATTGTTTGGTTTTAAGATGACATCAGGGGATATTTTTGATTTAAAGTTTAAAGATTACCACAGGGCAATAGATTCAGGGGTTCATCCACCCTCCATGGATCCAGAATGTTTAGAATCCATGAGAATTTGAAATTCTGTTGTATATTTTCCACTTTTTAAGCTGGATTCTTCTATGGAATCTTTGATCAAAGTGTTCAGTAATGGTAGCCAAGCACCAGCTGGTTCGTCTGGTCTCGTAGCAAAGGAAGCAGTTGTTCATGGAGGCGATTAGCCATACATTCCATATCCTCCTCCTGTTCCTGACTCTGTTTACCTCTGTTGCTCCAGGTGAATAGAGACCAATTGTTGTGCCTTACATGGCCACTTGTAAGCTTTTAAGACCCCCACACACTACCCAATGAACTAGGAGGTAGAACAGAAGCACTGAAAACGTTATTAGGCCAGTTAACTGGGATGCCCCATAAAACCACAACCCTGAACCTCCAAACCAAGGAACCAAATCCCATGATGGTTTTGGTTGCGCATAAGCAGCCTTAGCAGCCACTCTGTTGTTGTTGTTGTTGTCATTGTTGTAAATACATCTTCCCCAAACTTTTGCCAATTCCACGTTTTATAGGTGCACAACTTGCTGACAGCAATTACAATAATTGGCCATGCAACCCTATCCTTAATGAATGCAATTTTTCCATCACCATTAATCCCCCTTTTCCCCCCTCCCTCCCACTCCTGGTAACCACTAATAAACTTTGGTTTCTCTACGTTTGCCTATTCTTGTCTTTTCAAGTAAGTGAGCTCATACAATATTTGTCCTTTTGTAATTGGCTTATTTCACTCAGCCTAGTGTCTTCAAGCTCCATCCATACTGTAGCATGTATCAAGACTTCATTTCTCCTACTGGCTGAGTAGTATTCCATTGTATGTATTTACCACATTTATTTATCCATTCATCTGTTGATGGGCATTTAGGTTGTTTCCACCTTTTGGCTATTGTGAATAGTGCTGCAATGAATGTTGTTGTACAAGTCTCTTTTTGAGTCTCTGCTTTCAAGTCTTTTGGGTATATACCTACGAGTGGAATTGCTGGGTCATATGGTAGTTCTATCTTAGGTTTTTTGAGGAACTGCCATACTGTTTTCCACAACAGCTGTACCATTCTGCATTTCCCCCAACAATGGATAAAGGTTCCAGTTTCACTACATACTTGCCACTATTTGTTATCCTCCGTTTTTGTTTTTTTAAATCTTAGCCATCCTGTTGTTGTTAGGTGCCATTGAATCAGTTCTAACTCATAGCAGCCCCATGCACAACAGAATGAAACACTGCCCAATCCTGCACCATTCTCACAGTTGTTGCTATGTTTGAGCTCATTGTCGCAGCCACTGTGTCAATCCATCTCATTGAGGGTCTTCCTCTCTTTTGCTGACCCTCTACTTTACCGAGCATATTGTCATTTTCCAGGGATGGGTTCCTCCTGATAACATGTCCCAAGTACGTGAGACAAAGTCTTGCCATCCTTGCTTCCAAGGAGCACTCTGGCTGTATTTCTTTCCAAGACAGACTTGTTCATTCTTCTGGCAGTCCATGATATATTCAGTATTCTTTGCCAACACCACAATTCAAAGGCATCGATTCTTCTTCAGTCTTCCTTATTCATCGTCCAGCTTTCACATGCATATGTCATAGCTTGGGTCAGGTTCACCTTCGTCCTTAAAGTGACATCTTTGCTTTTTAATACTTTAAAGAGATCTTTTGAGCAGATTTGCCCAGTGCAATGCATTGATTTCTTGACTGCTGCTTCCGTGGGTGTTGATTGTGGATGCAAGTAAAATGAAGTCCTTGACAACTTCAACATTTTCTCCATTTATCATGATATTACTTCTTGGTCCCGTTGTGAGGATTTTTGTTTTCTTTATATTGAGGTGTAATCCATACTGAAGGCTATGGTCTTTGATCTTCATCAGTAAGTGCTTCACGTCCTCTTCACTGTCGGCAAGCAACGTTGTGTCATCTGCATATTACAGGCTGTTAATGAGTCTTTCTGCAATTCTGATGCCCTGTTCTTCTTCAGGTAGTCCAGCTTCTCAGATTATTTGCTCAGCATACAGATTGAATAAGTATGGTGAAAAGACACAACCCTGATGCACACCTTTCCTGATTTTAAGCCACGAAGTACTCCCTTGTTCTGTTTGAACTACTGCCTCTTTTTTTAAGTACAGTTTCCTCATGAGCACAATTAAGTGTCCTGGAATTCCCATTCTTCCAATGTTATCCATAATTGGTTATGACCCACACAGTGAACACCTTTGCATAGTCAATAAAACACAGGTAAACGTCTTTCTGGTATTGTCTGCTTTCAGTCATGTTCCATCTGATATCAGCAATGATATCCCTTGTTCCACGTCCTCTTCTGAATCCGTTTGAATTTCTGGCAGTTACCTGTCAGTGTACTGCTGTAACCAGTTTTGAATGATCTTCAGCAAAATTTTACTTGTGTGTGATATTAATGATACTGTTCAATAATTTCTGCATTTTGTTGGATCACCTTTCTTTGGAATGGGTAGAAATATGGGTCTCTTCCGGTCGGTTGGCCAGGTAGCTGTCTTCCAAATTTCTTGGCTTGGTGATTGAGCACTGCCAGTGCTGCACCCGTTCGTTGACACGTCTCAGTTGGTATTCTGTCAACTGCTGGAGGCTTGTTTTTTGTCAATGCTTTCAGCGCAACTTGGACCTCTTCCTTCACTACCATCGGTCTTGATCTTATGCTACCTTTTGAAATGGTTGAATGTCGACCAGTTCTTTTTTGGTACAGTGACTCTGCATATTCTTCCACCTTCTTTTGATGCTTTTTGCATTGTTTAATATTTTCCCCATAGAATCCTTCAGTATTTAACTTGAGGGTTGAATTTTTTCTTCAGTTCTTTCAGCTTGAGAGCAGCCACTAATGCCTAGGACATTGATATTCATGCATTCCATTTCATTTTTGATGATTTCCAATTTTCCTAGATTCATATTTCATACATTCCACGTTCTGATTATTAATGTTTGCAGCTGTTTCTTCTCAATTTGAGTTGTGCCACATCAGCAAATGAAGGTCCCAAAAGCTTGACTCCAACCACATGGTTAAGGTTGACTCTACTTTGAGGAGACAGCTCTTCCGCAGTCGTATTTTGAATGCCTTCCAACCCAAGGGGCTCATCTTCTGGCGCTGTATCAGACCATGTTCTGCTGCTATTCATAAGGTTTTCACTGGCCAATTTTTTCAGAAGTAGACTGCCAGGTCTTTCTTCTTAGTCTGTCTTACTCTGGAAACTACTGAAACCTGTCCACCATGGGTGACCCTGCTGGTATTTGAAACACTAGTTGCAAAGCTTCTGGTATCACATCAGTAGGCAAGCCACCACAATATGACAAACTGACAGATGCCATCCTAGTGGGAGTGAAATGGTATGTCATTATGGTTTTGATTTGCAGCTTTCTGATGGCTAATGATGCTGAGCATCTTTTCATTTGTTTGGTGGCTATTTGAATGTCCTCTTTGGTGAAATGTCTTTTCAAGTCCTTTGCCCATTTGATGATTGGGTTGTCTTTTTGCTGTTAAGTTGTGGAAGTTTTATATACATTTGCTTATTCGTGTTGGATATATGGTTTTTGAAGGTGTTCTACTAGTTGGTAGCTTGTCTTTTCACTTCTTTGGTAAAGTCTTTTGATGAAAAAAAGTTTTTAATTTTTATGAGGTCCCATTTATTTAGTTTGCGTTTTGTTATTATATTAGATATTTATTATATTTGTTAGTTAGTTTGTGCTTTTGTTATTATATTAGATAATCCATTGTTGAAAGCTAGGCCTCACAACATTGCCCCTGCCTGGTCTTCTAAGAATTTTATGGTTTTACTTTGCACATTTAGGTTCTTAATCCATTTTGAATTTGCTTTTGTGTATGCTGTGAGGTATAGATCCTATTTCATTTTTCTGCATTTGGAAATCCAAGTTTCCCAGCACCATTTATTGAAGAGACTCTTCTTTCCCCTTTGAATGGACTTAACATCCTTGTACAAAATCAGTTGATCATAGATGTGCGGGTTTATTTCTGTAGTATCAATTCTATACCATTGGTCTATGTATCTATTGTTACAAGTTGTTTTTTTTTTTTTTGTTTATTTGTTTTTTTCTTATTGTGCTTTAGATGAAGGTTTACAGGAAGATTAGTTTCTCATTAAACAATTAATACACCTATTGGTTGGTGACATTGATTGCCAACCCCATATCATGTCAACACTCTCATCTCCTTGACCTTGGGTTCTACTTTACCAGCCTTCCTGTCCCCTCTTGTCTTCACGTTCTTGCCCCTGGGCTGGTGTGTCCATTTAGTCTCGTTTTGTTTTATGGGCCTGTCTCATCTTTGGCTGAAGGGTGAACCTTAGAAATGACTTCAGTACTGAGTTAAAAGGATGTCTGGGGGTCATGCTTTCAGGGTTTCTCCAGTCTCTGTCAGACCAGTAAGTCTGTTGGGTGTTTTTGTGTGTGTGTGAGTTAGAATTTTCTTCTACATTTTTCTCCGGCTCTGTCTGGGACCCTCTGCTGTGGCCCCTGTCAGAGCAGTCGGTGGTGGTAGTTGGGCACTGTCTAGTTGTGCTGGACTCAGCCTGGTGGAGGCTGTGGTTGTTGTGGTCCATTAGTCCTTTGGACTAATCTTTCTCTTGTGTCTTTGATTTTGTTCATTCTCCCTTGTTCCAGACGGGGTGGGACCTGTGGAGTATCTTAGATGTCTTCTCACAAGCTTTCAAGACCCCATACGCTACTCACCAAAGTAGAATGTAGAACATTTTCTTTATAAACTATGTTATACTAGTTGAGCTAGATGTTCCCTGAGACCATGGTCCCTAGCCCTCAGCCCAGTAATTTGGTCCCTCAGGGAGTCTGGTTGTCTATCAAGCTTCCATGACTTGCTTTGGTCAAGTTGTGCTGACTTCCACAGTACTGTGACAGTACCAGGCTGTTTTGCTACTGTAGCTGTATGTCGTTGTTGTTGTTAGGTGACATCAAGTTGGTTCTGACTCATACGATCCTATGTACAACAGAATGAAACACTGCCCGGTCTTGCGCCATCCTCACAATCGTTATGCTTGAGTCCATTGTTGCAGCCACTGTGTCAATCCATCTTGTTGAGGGTCTTCCTCTTTTTCACTGGCCCTCTAGTTTACCAAGCATGATGTGCTTCTCCAGGGACTGATCCCTCCTGATAACATGTCTAAAGTATGTGAGACATAGTTTTGCCGTCCTTGCTTCTAAGGACCATTCTGGTTATACTGCTCCCAAGACAGATTTGTTTGATCTTTTGGCAATTCATGGTATATTCATATTCTTCACCAACACCACAATTCAAAGGTGCCAATTCTTCTTTGATCTTCCTTATTCATCATCTGGCTTTCACATGCATATGAAAATACCATGGCTTGGGTCAGGCGCACCTTAGTCTTCAAGGTGATATCTCTGCTTTTCAACACTTTAAAGAGGTCTTTTGCAACAGATTTGCCCAATGCAATGCGTCTTTTGATTTCTTGAGTGCTGCTTCCATGGGTGTTGATTGTGGATCCAAGTAAAATGAAATCCTTGACAACTTCAATCTTTTCTTTGTTTATCATGACGTTGCTTATTGGTACAGTTGTGAGGATTTCTGTTTTCTTTATGTTGAGGTGTAATCCATACTAAGGCTGTGGTCTTCGATCTTCATCAGTAAGTGCTTCAAGTCCTCTTCACTTTCAGCAAGCCAGGTTGTGTCACCTGCACATCACAGGTTGTTAATGAGCCTTCCTTCAAGCGATATAGTATGTTTAAAATCAGGAAGTGTGAGTCCTCCTACTTTGTTCTTCCCTTTCAACATTGGTTTAGCTACTCACAGCCTCTTGCCATTCATAGAAAGTTGAAGATTGATTTTTCCATTTCTATGAAGAAGGCAGTTGGAATTTTGATCAGGATTGGGTTGAATCTATAGATTGTTTCAGGTAGTACTGACATCTTAACAATATGCAGTCTTCTAGTCCATGAACATGGAACACCTTTACATTTATTTAAGTCTTCTTTAATCCCTTTCAGCAGTGTTTTCTAGTTTTCATTGTATAAATCCTTAACTTCCCTGGTTAGATGTATTCCTAGGTATTCTATTCTTTCAGTGTCTTTTTAAAAACGTGACACCAGGATCTACACACAATACCTTTCCTGAGATCAGGTGACTGATGAATGACTGAGCTAGGATTTGAACTGGATTTGAACCCAGTGATCAGGGGCTCTTCTTCACTGGACAATTCTATCTGCCAACACTGTGCCTCCATTATTTGTTGTTCAAAGGTATTTCAAAGTAAAACTAGCTACATTATCCTGCTAACCATATTTTCAAAACAGCAGAAGAAAATTAATTGAAAAGAACCCTAACTCTATTTTCACCTGTCAAATTCTCAAAAAAACAAAACAAGCAAACAAACACAGAACCAAAATTAAAAAGAAAAAAATAAAGATAAGCATGCTGGTTAAATTAGAGTCACTGTTGACGGCAGTGGTTCCGTGGTAGAATTCTCCACTCCCATGCAGGAGACCTGAGTTCGATTCCTGGCCAAAGCACTTCATATGTGGCTACCACCTGTCTGTCAGTGGAGGCTTGTATGTTGCTGTGATGCCAAACAGGATTCAGCAGAGCTTCCAGACTTAAACAGACTAGGAAGAAAGGCCTGGTGATCTACTTCCCGGAACCAGCCAGTAAAAACTCTATGGATTACAATGGTCTGATCCACAACTGATTGTGGAGATGGCACACAACAGGGCAGCATTTTGTCCTAGTGTGCGTGGGGTCACCATAAGTCGAGGGCCAACTAGACAGCAGCTGAACAAACAACAACAACATACACAATTTCACCACACTTAGTGAAATAGATTTAGTTTATTGATAGTATATTAATTAGTTCCCAGTCAGAACAGGGTATTTTCATTCCTTTGAGAGAGTTATTCCAATTTCAAGAATTTATTCTAAGGAATTAATCCAAAGGTGAAAGGAACTCTATGTTAATAAAGATGTTTATGGCAACATTATTGATAAAAGAAGAAAGTTACAAAGAAAACTTTAAAAGAAAACGGAAAAATAAATTAAAATTTTAATATATTGACTCACTGTATTGGTATGTAGAGCCCTGGTTGCACAGTGGTTAAGGGCTCAGCTGTTAACTAAAGTGCTGGCAGTTCAAATCCACCAGCTGCTGCTTGGAAACCCTATGGGACATTTCTATTATGTCCTATAGGGCTGCTATGATTTGGAATCAACTTAATGACAACTGGTTTGGTAATTTTGGTATATGGCAGTGCATATGTTTAAAATGATCATTATGGTGATGTAGCAATACTGAAAATTAACATAATAAAAATTAATAATATTAATTATCCATACTGGGATTGCAATATATAAAAGTAAAACATATGGACAAGAACAGGAGGTATATGCAAAAAGGAAAATCATTTTTGGACTAAACTGGTGGATTTGTGGATAACTTTTTTTTCTTTTTAATTACTTGTCATATTTGTTGGATTTATAACCAAAGTTTAAATTAAAGAGTTTATTTAGATTTGTCATAACCTACATCAGTCTTTTGGAAAGTGAGTTGATGCCCTTCTCTTGACTGAACTTGAACAGCAATTCAATGTGCTTATCTATGGTTGCTTAAGACAGTACTGATCATGTTGTAAATCATATCTTTTTCTTCCCTTCTCTTAAAACATTACCTTCCAACTGAATAGAAATTGTTATAACAAAACAATTACATCCAAACTGCTTTATCAATGTGCTGGATTTTAAGCATTGCTGACAGGAATGTATCCTTTTTCTTACTTATTACAAAATATCAGGCAAGTTACTTCCACCACACTGATCAGCCTTTACACTGTTAAGAGAATGAATAACTTGTAATCGAGGGCACAGAATGAAGCGTGGTAAATGTTTTTCATAACTAATATTAATGATTCAATTTATTTGCCAAATAAATCTATTTATATAGGGATCCAAGTTTTTCAATGAAGAACAAAAAAAACCCTCAAAATAATGTTAGATTTTTTGGGCTTTACAAGTCCCAGAGACTATTAATTAGTACACACTAGGTTCTATCCAAAGTGATATTGGAAATAATTTGGAGACTGCATGGCAAAAATTCTAAATATTAAGATAACAGTTTACTAAGAACTCAGTTACCTTGTGATTTCTAAGGTTGAGTATAAGAACTCATTGCAACTCTTTTATTTTCCTAGCTTAATACCCACTTTTTTGTACGTGAACTTAAGAAAATTACATAGTTTCTGTCCCTCGTTTCCTTCTACTACTAAACCATGGTTTGTCATAGACCAAGATACATCTTCATATCCTTGTGGTAAGGATCAATATGTTAATGTGTTATTTTTAAAAGCAGGTTTTTAAATATAGCGAAACCTGTGAGAGCTGGAACTCAATGGGATTGCCTTGTTTTTCCGGGTCTCACAAGTTTTCCACCCTTGACAAGGTGCAGTCTTGGACTTTTATATCACTCTCTACTAGTGGAAAGTATTTGAGTTTTCCTTCTCTGACAGGTTTTCACCTTACAGAGGTTTTGGTGTATAATACAAATATCCTAAGATTTTATGTAAAAATTGTATCTCAGGCTTACTCCCCCCAAAATCCATCCACTAATACTCTAAAAAAACAGTACAAGCTAAATTATTTAATGAATTAACCAGTCAGGAAGATTTAAGCATATAAAGTGCACAATTTAATTTTTTATATATATTTAAAAATATATAATCAGATTTGTTATTGAAAAAGTTGAGTTTTGGTTCAATTTAGTGTTGTCAAGATATATCATAATGGACATCTGTCTATACGTGCAAGAAGTTACAAAATGAATCTAAGGAGGGATTTAGGGTTTAGAATGAACTGAGAAGTCACTTTACACATAAGGTAAGGCAAATGCTGCCTTTTTGTATATGAGCTGATGCTATTGATTCACAGACTGTGACTCGGACCCAGCTTATCACCTTGACCTTTGTTAAGTCCTTACTATGTACAAGGACCAGACTAACAATGGACCTAAGCATATGGACTGAAGAACAGGGGAGAATCAAAGATGGCTTTATGTTTTCTAACTAGGAGAGTGGAAAACTGATTTAACAATGAGCAGAAATGGAAAAGCTAGGGCTCTGGCATGTGGGAAGAAATAATGTGTTCTATCTGGGGTGTGCGAAGTTTGAACTGCCAGTGAAGCATCCATGGAATACAATGATTTTATCGGTATAGATGAGCAACAAGATACACAGAATAAAGACAAATCAGCAAAGTCAAAGTTTGCTCTCATTTTGTGGATTAGACTATCACTGAGCCTCTACAGCACTGTGGTGTAGATGTGGGCTCCAGAACCAGATTTCCTGCTTTCACATTCCAGGTAGTCACTTATTAACAGTGAGATATTTGGCAAGTACCTGCACCCTCATCTGTAAAATAGGGAAAAGGCATCAGTATGTACCTCAAAGGATTACAGTGAAATACAGTGAGTTAATTCAGGTAAATGGTTGCTGTTAAATCGATTCTAACTCAGGGTGACAACTCCATGTTCTTCAGAGTGGAAGTGTGCTCCATGGGGTTTTCAGTGGATGAAAGTGGATTGCCAGTACTTTCTTCTGAGCCTCCTCTGGGTGGATTTGAACCACGAACCTTTCCTGTAGCAGCTGAGTGGTTAACCATATGCACTACACAGGGACTCTGATATTCAAGCAAAGAACTCATAAAATTGTCTTATAACAGTTAATTTTAGCTAATAATAAAACTCAGTAAGTATCTTGCAGGTAGTTTGAGTTCTCAACATTATCCTCAGCAGAGAGATTGAGAGTAATCACATGAAATAAGTGAGTGTTTTGATACTTTGGTGAGTAGTGTCTGGTGTCTTAAAAGCTTGTAAGTGGCCATGTAAGATCCTCCACTGGTCTCACCCGATCTGGAGCAAGAGAGAATGAAGAAAACCAAAGACACAAGGGAAAGATTAGTCCAAAGGACTGATGGACCACAATTATCACAGCCTCCACCAGACTGAGTCAAGTACAACTAGATAGTGCCTGTCTACCACCACCAACTGCTCTGACAGGGATCACAATAAAGGGTCTCAGACAGAGCTGGAGAAAAATGTAGAACAAAATTCTAACTCACACATGCAAAAAAGACCAGACTTACTGGTCTGACAGAAACTGGAGAAACGCTGAGAGTATGACCTGCCGACGCCCCTTTAGCTCAGTAATGAAGTCACTCCTAAGGTTCACCCTTCAGCCAAAGATGAGACAGGCCCATACAACAAAATGAGTCTAATGGGGCACAACAGCCTAGAGGCAAGGATGAGAAGGCCAGAGGGGACAGGAAAGCTAGTAATGGCGAACCCAAGGTTGAGAGGGGAGAATGTTGACATGTCGTGGGGTTGGTAATGAATGTCATGAAACAATAGTACATTTAATGAGAAGATAGTTTGCTCTGTAAACCTTTATCTAAAGTACAATGAAAAAGTAGGGGCAGAGCCAACATGGCACTACAGACAGAAGCACTATGCTGTACCTCCACAGCAAAGACCTGAAAAACTAAGTAAAACAGAGGCTAATGTAAACCTGGAAACCTAATTGTCAAACGAAGAGATAAAGAACTCAACTAAGCACTGAATGGAATGAAAAACTGACAGAGAACAGAGAGCAAGGAGATATACAGAGTGAAGGTCCCCTATCAGCTAATGCAGCACGGATTTGCCATCTTGGACTCCTATTAGAGACTGGAACACAGGAAGTTTGGGAAAGTAGCTTCACAGAGCTCCCAGCAGGAGATAGAGCACCCGGTAACCAGCGATACACATTTTCTCACTCCCTACCCTTCTTCTCCCTGCTCAGCCTCCGTCTCTTCCTGGTGGGCCACAGTCGCTTGGCCAGGGAGGCACTGGCTCCTTGCAGTTTGGATTTGCCTTGCCCACATGAGCGAGCTCCTTCAGTGCCATTTCTTTTTTGCTGGTGTTTCTTTTTTCAGCTTTTTTTGGTTTCTTCCCTCTCTCTCACCTCCTTCCGTTTCTTTCTCTGAACACCTGGTTCTCTGTGCCATCTCCGCTTCTTCTTGACAGGCAGAACAATAAAAGAGGGAATAAAAGGTGGAGGTACAGAACTTTCTAATGGAGAGGAAGGCAAGGCAATACCAAGTAATAAAAAACTGGTTGAAACCTAAGAAGATAAAAGTAAATTTCAAGGTAACCACATAGAAAGTTAACAAACCTACTCATCAAAATAAAGAAAAACATAAAGTCTCAGTAAACACAAAATCTACCAAAACAAAAGAAATGAAAAAAAAATCCACAAATGAAAGAAATTCAGCACAGGAGAGTAAGAGGAACAAAGAAAACATCAGCACCACAAAATGAAAGCAATAAACTCACACCCATCAATAATTACACTGAATGTACATGGCCTAAATGCACCCATAAAGAGACAGAGAGTGATAGAATGGGTAAAAAAACAGAATCCATCAATATGCTGTCTATAAGAGACACACCCTAGAAACAAAGACGTAAATTTATTAAAAATCATAGGATGGAAAAAAATATATCCAGCAAATAACTACCAAAAAAGAGTATCAGTGGCAATACTAATCTCAGATAAAATAGACTTTAAAACAAAATCCACCATAAAAGACAAAGAAGGGCATTATATAATGATTAAAGGGATGATCCATTATGAAGATATAGCCATAATAAATATCTACACATCCAATGAAAGGCTCCAAAATACATAAAACAAACTCTAACGGCACTGAAAAGAGAAATTGACAGTTCCACTATAATAGTAGGAGACTTCAACACACCATTCTTGGTAAAGGACAGAACAGCTAGAAAGAAACTCAGCAAAGATACAGAAGATCTAAAGGTCACAGTCAGCCAGCTTGACTTCATAGACATATATAGAACACTTCACCCAACAGCTGCAAAGTACACATTCTTTTCCAACACACATGGAACATTCTCTAGAATAGACCATATCTTAGGCCAAAAAGCTACCCTCGACAAAATCCAAAACATTGAGATAACACAAAGTATCTTCTCTAATCACAACACCATTAAAGTAGAAATTAACAACAGGAAGAAAAAGGAAAAAAAATCAATTACATGGAAACTGAATAACACCCTGTTTAAAAACCATTAGGTAATAGAAGAAATCAAAGAATTCCTAGAAGCAAACAAGAATGAAAACACATCATACCAAAACTTTTGGGACACTGCAAACGCAGTGCTTAGGTGTCAATTTATAGCAATAGATGCATATGTTAAAAAAGAAGAAAAGGAAAAAAATCAAAACATTAGGTACACAACTTGAACAAATAGAAAGAGAACAAGAAAAGAAGCGGATAGCCACCAGAAGAAAGGAAATAATGAAGATCAGGACAGAAATAAATGAAACAGAGAATAGAAAAACAATGGAAAGAATCAATAAAACCAAACGTTAGTTCTTTGAAAGGATCAACACAATCGATAAACCACTGGCCAAACTGACAAAAGAAAAACAGGAGAGGATGCAAATAACCCAAATAAGAAATGAAATCGGGGACATCACAACAGACCTAACTGAAATAAAAAGGATCATAACAGAGTATTTTGAAAAACTATACTCCCACAAATTTGAAAACCTAGAGGATATGTACAAATTTTTAGAAACACACTACCTACCCAAACTAACACAAAATGATGTTGAAATTCTGAACAGACCTATAACAAGAGAAGAGATTGAAAAGGTAATTAAAAAAACTCCCAACAAAAAAAAG
>NW_004444141.1:3731737-3738340 GCF_000243295.1 Trichechus manatus latirostris
ACAAAGGTCTAATCTCTAAAGTCTACAAGAAAATCCAACACCTCTACAACAAAAAGACAAATAATCCAATTAAAAAATGGGCAAAGGAAATGAACAGACATTTCACCAAAGAAGACATTCAAGCAGTTAACAGACACATGAGGAAATGCTTGTGATCACTAGCCATTAGAGAAATGCAAATCAAAACCACAATGAGATACCATCTCACTCTGACATTACTGGCACAATCAAAAAAAAAAAACAGAAAACGACAAATGTTGGATAGGCTGCAGGGGAGACTGGAACTCTTATGCACTGCTGGTGGGAATGCAAAATGGCACAACCATTTTGGAAAATGATATGGCACTTCCTTAGAACGCTAGAAATAGAAATACATATGATCCTGCAATCCCACTCCTAGGAATATATCCTAGAGAAATAAGAGCCGCCACACGAATAAGCATATACACACCCATGTTCAGTGCAGCATTGTTCACAATAGCAAAAAGATGGAAACAATCTAGATGCCCATCAACAGAAGAATGGATAAACAAACTATGATACATACACACAATGGAGTAGTGTGCACCGGTAAAGAACAGTGATGAATCTGTGAAGCATCTCACAAATTGGATGAATCTGGAGGGCATTATGCTGAGTGAAATAAGTCAATCACGATAGGACAAATATTGTAAGAGACCACTACTATAAAAACTCATGAAAAGGTTTACACACAAAAAGAAATAATCTTTGACGGTTACGAGGGAGGAGAGGGGTGGAGATGGAAAAACACTAACTAGACAATAGATAAGTGGTAACTTTGGTGAAGGGTAGGCCAGTACACAATACTGGGGAAGCCAGCACAGCTTGTCCAAGGCAAGGTCATGGAAGCTCCATAGACACATCCACACTCCCTGAGGGACCAAATTGCTGGGCTACGTGGTCTTGGGGAATATCTAGCTCAATTGGCATAACATAGTTTATAAAGGAAATGTTTTACATTCTACTTTGATGAGTAGCATCTGGGGTCTTAAATGCCTATGAGCGGCCATCTGAGATACTCCACTGGTCTTGCCCCTTCAGGAGCAAGAGAGAATGAAGAAAACTAAAGACACAAGGGAAGATTAGTCCAAACGACTAATGGACCACAACTACCACAGCCTCCACCAGACTGAGTCCCTTACAGCTAGATGGTGCCTGGCTACCACCACCAACTGCTCTGACAGGGATCACAGTAGAGGGTCCTGGACAGAGCTGGAGAAAAATGTAGAACAAAATTCTAACTCACCAAAAAAAAAAAAAAAAAAAAAAAACCAGATTTACTGGCCTGACAGAGACTGGAGAAACCCTGAGAGTATGGCCCCCAGACACCCTTTTAGCTCAGTAATGAAGTCACTTCTGAGGTTCACCCTTCAGCCAAAGATTACACAGGCCCATGAAAGAAAACGAGACTAAAGGGCACACCAGCCCAGGGACAAGGACTAGAAGGCAGGAGGGGACAGGGAAGCTGATAACAGGGAACCAAAGATCAAGAAGGGAGAGTGTTGACATGTCATGGAGTTGGTAACCAATGTCACAAAACAATATGTGTACTAACTGTTTAATGAAAAGCTAGTTTGTTCTGTAAACCTTTATCTAAAGTACAATTTAAAAAAAAAAGTACAATTAAAAAAGAAATAAGTGAGTGTTTTATAGTTTATGAATTTCTAGACCATTGGAACATGAAAAATATGTTTTATAAAACATATAAAAATCACATTTCTTTAAATGAAAATAGTTCAACAATTACTGCTTTTCCCATAGTTATAATTATTAAAATATAATTTAAAAGTTAAAAGTTAATCCTATTTCCTTACAAATAAAAAAATAAACGGTTACACCTACCAATAGCCTTTTTGTTGTTGTTGGCCTTTATTGTATGCACCACGGGCACTTGGAGACGGCCGTCCTTGAAGCACCTTGACGGGCTCAGAGCTGGGACTCAAGTGATCTAAGCAGGAGGGTTTTGCTCTGAGTTTTTCTAGACAGAGAATGGATTAATGTACACTGTACACACCCACCTCTACTGTTCTGCCATCAAAGGGGGAAGGCTGTAATTTTTATACACGAGGCTGCTAAGTTTCTTTGATCTAGCCCTGGTATAAACTGCAGGGCTCTAAGATGTTCATACCTGGCTCTGCGTACACAGTTGCTGTAATGTCTCAAACTACAGTGAGTGTTTTTTTTCAGCTTGTTGACTATTATTTTGAACTTTGGAATAATATAATTACAATAGTTTAAAATGTGTACCTTGACATTTAAATTCTAGAAGTCACCTTCTTTTAATTATGAAGGAAAATGAATTTTTTTTGGCACATTTATGCTGTTGTTCCTAATGCCTCAAGATCCCTGCCAGTTGTCTGTCTGGCTCTGTGTTTGTGTACAGATTTCCAGTGTGGATGGACGGTTCTTATAAAACTATGCAGTTAAACTAGATGGGTCTTAACTCAGAAAACAGAACACATGGTTTCTGTGATTTATCTAGACACGTATTGCTCTTATATGTTGGGATATAGCAGAAGATTATCTTTTTACCCTAGGCAATGGTGAAACATCAGATTCTAGCTGCTCACTCTCTGTGTTCCCAGAGCAAGCAGCCCACAGTACTCATAATATTATTATGCTCCCAACCATGCTACTGTGGGTGCTTCAGAATAATGTCTCAGCTGCTGGCTCTGCTGTGCTGGCTCCTGCCTGTGGGAGAGATAGTAAAACAATAATGAAAATACATAAATACATGAATATTTGTGTGTGTGTGTGTTATGTGTATTATATACAAAGTTCCTGGATGCAGACAGCTTGCGCTCCGCTACTAAAAAAAGGTTGGTGGCTCGAATCCACCCAGTGGCACCCCAGAAGAAAGGCCTGGTGATATACTTCAGAAAAATCAGCCATTGAAACACCAGTTCTGCTCTGACACACATGGGGTCTCCATGAATTGAAATCAACTCTACGGCGGTAGGTTTCATTTTTTGTTTTATATATGTTATTTTATGTATCTATATATATACATATATATATATATGACATGTTTATACATATACAGGTATATTTATATATGTTTATATATACACATACTAGAAATATAAAAGGTTTATAAAACATTCTTCATTTTGAGATAGCATTACTGTGATGTCATCTGAGTGTTTATGTGACTGAAAGTCCTGGTGTATTGAAACTATAAATATCAACATATTTCACAAGTGTTCTGGATAATATTAGATAGGGGAAAACCAGGCTATTAAAAGAACTAATTAATGACTCCAATGGAAAGCACATTCTAAATATGGTTTCTTTCTTGGAATATGTTCCAAGACCCTAATAGTGGTGATATAAATAACAAAAAACTATCGGCACACCAGAATTCATTTAATTCCTCCAACATAATACGATCAACTCCTTTTGCAATGTCACAGAAATGGCGTATTAGATTTTCATAATATTAGAAAGGTCTGGCTCTCAACTATTTTGTAAGAAGTTGCAGCTCTGATTTATAGAGTCGTTAAAAGTTAGCAATAAAAATCAGGCAGTCCAGGAAAGGGTCATCAAACCCAATATTCCACTTGCTGATGGCATCCTGCGCTTGTCCCTCCATCCGCGGAGGTAAATTCCAGGCAGAGCCCAGAGCTCAGCAGCTTTACCAGATGCTGAATCCACCACCGTGAAGCCTCTCCTGGGGTGGAGATGGTCAGCCACGGCCCACCACGGAGGCCTCGAGACTGGCCTAGGGTGACAGGGCCACTTACCATTGTCAAGGCGATGGGAAGTAACGCTTTTGGGGGGAGGGTGGTGGACAGCATCTCTTCTCCACACAGGCAGTAGGAAAGGACGTTAGGGCTGAGGCGGACAGCACAGTATCTGGTTCATAACAAGTGCACCGTGACGCTTTGTTGAGTGAATATTGCTTACATGTTCTAGATGCTACTGTCATACAGATGAACAAACGAAACCCTGTCCTAGAAAACATACCACTTCCCTGTGGAGAACAATATGATGTGTAAGTATTCTAATAGAAATGTGCCCTGGGTGCCACGGATGAAGAGTGGAGGGAAACTTCCTCTGTCTCTAGGGAGAGCTGGGCAGGAAGTTTTCATAGTGAGGATGGAAACTCAGCTGAGTCTTGGCAGAGGGTTTTTGCAAACCATGCAGTTGCACTAGATGACTCTTAGGAAAGAGAATGTACTTGGTTTGTATGTGTTCATCAGCTAGACAGGTTGGGAGGGCCCCCAATGCTGACTCAGACATCTGCTACTGGAGTCTAACTTGACAGCCACCCCGATGAGCTGCTGGCTGCAGACATACCTTAGAGCATGCTCTCAGTTTCCACCCGGAGAAAGAGACCCTGCCTCTCCCTTTCTCATGGGCTGATGAGAGCTTTTATTTGCTCTGCCCTCATTTTCTGCTTTGTTGTTTGTTGTTAGCTGCCATGGAGTTGGCACCTGACTTGTGGCGACCCCTGAACAATGGGATTGGACTGTTGTGATCCACAGAGTTTTCCTTGTCTGACTTTCGGAAGTATATCGCCAGGCCTTTCTTCCTAGTCTGTCTCAGTCTGGAAGCTCTGCTGAACCCTGTTCAGCATCAGAGCAACATGCAAGCCTCCTCTGACAGACGGGTGGTGAGTGTGCAAAAACTGCATTGACCAAGAATCGAACCTGGGTCTCCCACATGAAAGGTGAGAATTCTACCACCGAACCACTAATGAGTTCTCATTGTCCTGTTCATGTCCAGTCTGGCCTAATCCCCTAGTCTGAGCCCTATTTTTGACCATGGACTTTTTTTTACTCTCTCATTTTCAAGGAGAGAATCTGATAATGGTCACTGTCAGAAAACTCCATGGTAACAGGTGTGCTGTGACTTGAGAAAACACTATAATATCTAGAGAGCAATGTGTTACACTGAGTTAGAAGCATTTATTCAAAACAATTTCCAGGTGCATACATCTGTTCTATGAAAGAGTGAAATTGTTGAAATAATTCTTACTGGAGAATCAGCTGTGAGTTCTTTCTTTTAGAGTCCTTTTCCTTACTTACAATTTGGAATATTGTTCAAAAACATCTGGTGACTCTTTCGTGTCAGACACTGATCTAGGTGTCAAAAGATAAAGTTACTTAATTGACCTTCTTTGCTTCCTGCTCTAACCCAGTGGTTCTCAACCAGGGGCGATTCTGCTCCTCAGGGGACATTCGGCCGTGTCTGAAGACATTTTTGTTTCTCACAGCTTGGGGAAGGGTCTGGTGCCACTGGCATCTAGTGGGTAGAAGCCAGGAGTGCTGCTGAACCTCCGAGAGCGCAGCGCAGAATTCCTGGCCAAGAACTGCAGTAGTGCCACTGTTGAGCAAGCTTGCTGTTGGCGCCTGCCCAGCTCTCCAAGGTGTACCCTTCTCCCAGCCTCAGGGAGTTTTGGCTGATAACCACTCATGGCTTCCCCTTCCCCTGTGGAGTAATTCATACTTCAGAGCCTCCCTGTGGTCCAGACTGAAGGCTGTCTCTAGCTGAGACCACGTTTTTGCTTAGCTTCCCCCTGCCCCCCATGCACTCTCCTGCTCGGCCACTCCCATCTCCTGAGAGCTTCCCCTCAATAACCCGCTTGGACAAGAATCCCTTCTCAGGCTCTGCCTCCAGGGAACCCAACCTAGGACAGTTTGACTTGTACAGAGGCCAGATGCTAGAGGATGGCCTGAAAACTCTCTAAGTGGCTTGGTGATGGTTTGTTGACTGGTGTTATGGATTGAATTGTGACCCTCTAAAAGATATATTGAAGTCCTAAACCCTGGTAACTGCGAACATGATCTTGTTTGGAATAAGGGTCTTTGAAGATATTATCAGTTAGGTTAACATGAGGTCATACTGGATAATGGTGGGTCCTAATCCAACCTGAGTGGTGTCCTTATGGAACAGGAGGAGAGACACAGAGAGACAGACACAGGGAAGAGGGCCAGGTGAGGAAGAGGTAGAGATTAGTACACCGCAGCTGCAAGCTAAGGAGTGTCTGGGGCTACCACAAGCTGGGAAGATAAGGATCTTCCCCTTGAGACTTCGGAGAGAATAGGGCCCTGCTGACACGCTGAATTCAGACTACTAGCCTCTAGAACTGTGAGAGAATAAAGTTTTCCTTTATAAGCCATCAATTTTGTGGTATTTTGTTATGGCAGACCTAGGAAAAGAATACAGATAGTGACCTGAATTTTTTCAGGTCCCACCTGATAATAGGTAAAAATTAGGTTATATTTGGATTAGTACACTGTTGTCTCTGAATCATTTCCTCTCTCGTGGATCTGCTCACCCCTCCAGAGCACCAGAAAAGGCTCACATTCAAATTCTTCCCAACTCTTTTGAGACTCTCTGCCAGGGTCCCACAATCTCTTTGTGAAAGATCTTTTCATTACCTTTGCTGTTGGTGTCCTCTGTGAGATCTCTGATTCTTTGCTCAGAGTGCCAAATCCCAGAATCTTCTAGGTGCCAATATAATTCCGTCTTTCACCCACCTATCCATCAACCCACTGTACCATCATCCATCCATCCATCCATCCATCCTTCCATCCATCCATCCATCCATCCATCCATCCATCCATCCATCCATCC
>NW_004444141.1:3738440-3750834 GCF_000243295.1 Trichechus manatus latirostris
CCATCCATCCATCCATCCATCCTTCCATCCATCCATCCATCCATCCATCCATCCATCCATCCATCCATCCTTCCATCCATCCATCCATCCATCCACCGTCCATCCATCCATCCAACCATCCATCCAACCATCCATCCAACCATCCATCCAACCACCCACCCATCCCCACATGCATTCACCTATTCATTCAATAAATGCAATGAGTGTATTTTCTGTGCTATACAGGAGGAGCACAACCACAACAAATACAGATTTAGTCTCTGTTATATGAAGCCTATTGCCCAGTGGTGGATACTGATAAGAAAACTGATGATTACAACACATATTGTCAAAGGATGGTGACCCAACCACTCAGTATATGAAACAAAAAACACAAAGATGAATTTATTGTTTATTGCAGTAAGGGAGAGCTCTGCTGGTCAGGAACAGTCTTTCTGAGTAGAGCAGACTGTTGATCCTATGTAGAGTTTTGGGGAAGAATGGAGTTCAAAGATTGGCAGATTTCCAAGGTGTACAATGGCTTGACATGAGGCAGTGATGGTTCAGTGGGAGAATTCTCACCTACCATGTGGGGGACCTGGGTTTGATTCCTGGACAATGTACATCTGCACAGCCTGTCAATGGAGGCTTTCATGTTGCTGTGATGTTGAACAGGTTTCAGCAGAGCTTCCAAATTAAGAGGGACTAGGAAGAAAGACCTGGCAATCTACTTCAGAGAGTCAGCCAATGAAAACCCTGTGGATCACCACGGACTATTGTCTGGTTCACAGCTAACCAAGGTGTTGATTCAGAACCAGGTAGCATTTACTTCCAGTGGTGCATGGGATCGTCATGAGTCAGGGGCCAACTGTACGGCAGCTAACAACAACAACAAGGGGGTAGTGGTTTGGAGGAGGATGCTGTGAATTGGTCGGCACTCAGAGATGAGCTTATGGGATGGAGTATATTTCTGACTGGCTGATTTTTGATTGGCAAGAAGCTGTAGCTAATTGGTTGGCTTGCAAAAGTGTGTTCACTGAGGCAAGTTGTCATTGATTAAAAAGATTCCAAACGAGTTCTGGCATCTGCTGGTTATCGTCCATAGAGAACAATCAGTCTTTTCCTAGGAATGTAAAAGTTTTTAAATTTTCAAATGAGATTCACCCCAAGCTGGAAGATATAAAAAGTTCTATGGCAGCATATAGGTGGGACGTTTAGTTGGGATTTGCAGAGTCCAGAAAGACTTTCTATAGCATGCGATATTTAAGCTTAAAACTGAAGGATAAATAGGAATAATCCAAAAAGAGCTCTCAAGGGGTCTTGAAGGTGTGTTCCTTCTGTCCCAGTGGCTTAGTCTCTAGATTCAGTCAACTTTAGGACTGAAGTTGTTTTCCTGATTCTGGAAGGCAATAAAGCCCCCCGACCCCTCATTGTTTTCTTAAGCTATTTTGTTGGCAGCAAAGCTGTGACTTCAGCCAAACCGAAGAGCTGGAGACATAAGAGAAACGGCAGGAGACAAAACAGCTATCAGTGAAAGGAATGTGCTGTGGTCGGAGGCTCTTCCTACCCAGTGCTGTCTTCCCCCACTCTTTACACCAGTCAGAACTGTATTGGGGTCTGCAGGCTCTCTGCCCACCCTTCTCCCTCTCCTTTGTCCCTCACAGTCTTCCCCAGTACACTTCTTGTACATCTGAGTCTAATCTCGTCTTGGCATCTGTTTTTCGGTGCATGTGAACTGCCATCTGCCCCTTGGTTGTGGATACGGTGATGTGTAGCTGCATACTTAGCCAACTCAAACCTCAGGTTATTCTCCTACCACCTTCATTGTGGCCGGAAGGAAGTGCCGATGACTGTAGATGCTGCTCCTCCTGCTCCCTCCATATCTGCTCAAATCCAAATCCATTTATCCAAGGAGGGAGTGGGGGAGGACCCCAGAGCTGAGCCAGCGATCTGAGTGAGGTGCCAACCAGCGGTGTCGCGGCAGCCAGCCAGCATCCAATGCAGCATCACCGAGCGCAGGGGGAGGACTAAGCCTGAGACAGAATAAGCAAGAGCCTGCATGGGGGCTTCTGCAAGGTTTGGAGGTCTGACTCCTTTAGGGGAAGAAGGGATTACTAGTATGGAATTCTGCTTGACTTCCACCGGTTTGTATGGCAATAGCAAAATCAAAAATTCTATGTTTCTTTGACTTGTCTTTGCCAACACTTCCTAACACCTTGCTTGTAATTCTACACAAAGTCATTTTGATTTCTGGGCCTTGTTATAACGACTTTTCTATGGTGGAAAGTATTGGGTGATTATTGAGTAACATCAGCACCTATGACAATTTTATTAAGGCTGTAGAACCCCTTTCAATAAAATGTATATATGTCCGCGATTCACAGGAAGGTTTGCTTTCAGGGAGTTCATGGATATCTGCCCCCCAATCCCCCCTCCTCCACTTCCTCCATGGGGTCCAGGTGCTCCTGGGCCTTGGATTTCGAACACCTGCTCTAGCGAAACCCAAGAGGAAGGCGAACAGAAGACCAAAGACTGACATTTCAATACAGGGATTACAACGGAATGCCACCTGGAAATAGAGAGGAGTGAGAGTGAGGGCCAGGAATGGACTCTTTTCAGGTTTAATCTCTGTGCTGAGCCATGCACTTCACCTCACGTCGTCCCGATTTCCTCTCATTCTCTCTCCATCCCTTTCATTCCAGAAAGTTTTGAATTATGCAACACTTAAACTGAGGCTACACCACGTGTCTGTCAGTTTTTCGTACTGCGGTGGCTTGCGTGTTGCTGTGATACTGGAAGCTTTGCCACTGGTGTTTCACCAGGCCTTTCTTCCTAGTCTGTTTTAGTCTGGAAGCTCTGCTGAAACCTGTTTGACATCACAGCAACCTACAAGCCTCCACTGACAGATAGGAGATGGCTGAGCATGAGGCGCATTGGCCAGGAATCAAACCCAGGTCTCCTGCATGGGACAGGAGAACCCTACCACTGAACCACCACTACCATCAACCGTGTCTGTAATGTAGCTAACACTCTTAGCTTTATTTGTTCTCTTTAATTTTGGTGCTGTGTTTTTTGTTTGTTGAGAATTTGACAGGTGAAGATAGAGTTAGGGATCTATCTAATTAATTTCCTTCTGCTGTTTGAAAAGTTTAGCAGGATAATGTGGCTAGTTTCACTTTGAAATACCTTTGAACCACAAATAATGGAGGCACAGTGTTGACAGACAGGATTGTCCAGTGAAGAAGAGACCCTGGCCACTGGGTTCAAATCCAGTTCAAATCCCAGCTCAGTCATCTATCAGTCACATCATCTCAGGAAAGGTATTGTGCTTAGATCTTGGTGTCACATTTTTAAAAAGACACTGAAAGAATAAAATACCTAGGGATACATCTAACCAGGGTTGTTAAAGATTTATAAAATGAAAACTATAAAATACTGCTAAAAGATTAAAGAAGACTTAAATAAATGTAAAAATTTTTCCATGTTCATGGATTAGAAGACAGAATATACTACCCAATACTACCCAAAACAATCTACGGATTCAAAGTAATCCTGATCAAAATTCCAACTGCCTTCTTCATAGAAATGGAAAAATCAATCCTCAACTTTATATGGAATGGCAAGAGGCCCTGAATAGCTAAACCAATGTTGAAAGAGAAGAACAAAGTAGAAGGACTCACACTTTCTGATTTTAAACGTATGATACAGTTACAGTAATCAAAACAGCATGGTAGTAATATCACAATAGACACATAGACCAATGGAATAGAATTGAGAGTCTGGAAATAAACCCATACATCTGTATTAACTGATTTTTTAAAAGGGTGCTAAGTCCATTCGAAGGGGAAAGAGGAATCTCTTCGTTAAACAATGCTAGGAAAATTGGATTTCTACATGCAGAAAAATTAAACAGGATCCATGCCTCATGCCATACACAAAAGCAAATTCAAAATGGATTAAGGACCTAAATGTGCAAACTAAAACCATAAAATTATTAGAAGAAGAAACAGGGGCAATGCTGTGAGGCCTAGCTTCTAAAATGGATTATCTAATATAATAACACAAGCACAAACAGCAAAAGACAAAATAAACAAATGGGACCTCATAAAAATTAAAAAGTTTTGTTCATCGAAAGACTTTACCAAAAAAGTGAAAAGACAAGTTACTGACTGGGAGAATATCTTCAGAAACCATATATCTGACAAGAATAAACAAATGACATATAAAACTTCAACAACTTAACAACAAAAAGACAAATAACCCGATCTTCAAATGGGTAAAGGACTTGAATAGACATTTCACCAAAGAGGACATACGAATAGCCACCAAATACATGAAAAGATGCTCAACATCATCAGCCATCAGAGAGATGCAAATCAAAACCAAAATGAGATACCATTTCACTCCTATTATGATGGTTACCACCATGTGTCTATCAGTTTGTCATATTGTGGTGGTTTGTGTGTTGCTATGATACTGGAAGCTTTGCCACTGATGTTTTGAGTACCAGCAGGTGGACAGGTTTCAGCAGAGCTTCCAGACTAAGACAGACTAGGGAAGAAGGACCTGACAGTCTAATTCTGAAAAAAATTAGCCAATGAAAAATTATGAGTAGCAGCGGAAAATGGTCTGATATAGTGCCAGAAGATGAGCCACTCAGGTTGGAAGGCACTCAAATACGACTGGGGAAGGGTTGCCTCCTCAAAGTAGACTCAATTTTAATGAAGTGGGTGGAGTCAAGCTTTCGGGACCTTCATTTGCTAATATGACATAACTCAAAATGAGAAGAAATAGCTGTAAACATCCAGTAATAATCTGAACGTGGAATGTACAAAGCATGAATCTAGGAAAATTGAAAGTCATCAAAAATGAAATGGAACGCATAAATATCGATATCCTAGGCATTAGTGAGCTGAAATGGACTGGTATTGGCCATTTTGAATCAGACAATCATATGGTCTACCATGTTGGGAATGAAAAATTGAAGAGGAATGGCGTCTCATTCACTGTCAAAAAGAACATTTCAAGATCTATCCTGAAGTACAAATCTGTCAGTGATAGGATAATATCAATTCACCTACAAGGAAGACCGGTTAATATGACTATTACTCAAATTTACCCACTAACTACTAAGGCCAAAGATGAAGAAATTGAAGATTTTTACAAACTTCTCCAGTCTGAAATTGATCAAACATGCAATCAAGATGCATTGATAATTACTGGCGATTGGGACATGAAAGTTGGAAACAAAGAAGAATTGGTAGTTGGAAAATATGGCCTTGGTGATAGAAATGATACTGGAGATCGCATGATGGAATTTTGCAAGACCAATGATTTATTCCTTGCAAATACCTTTTTTAACAACATAAATTGTGACTATACATGTGGATCTCACCAGATGGAATACACAGGAATCAAATTGAGTACATCTGTGGAGAGAGATGACGGACAAGCCCAGTATCATCAGTCAGAACAAAACCAGGGGCAGACTCTGGAACAATCAATTGCTCATATGCAAGTTCAAGATGAAGTTGAAGAAAATTAGAACAAGTCCACGAGAGCCAAAGTACGACCTTGAGTATATCCCATCTGAATCTGGAGACCATCTCAAGAATAGATTTGACGTATTGAACAGTAATGACCGAAGACCAGATGAGGTGTGGAATGACATCAAGGACATCCTACATGAAAAAAACAAGAGGTCATGAAAAGACAGGAAAGAAAGAAAAGACCAAAATGGATGTTGGAAGAAACTCTGAACGTTGCTTTTGAAGGTAGAGTCACTAAAACGAAAGGAACAAATGATGAAGTAAAAGCTGAACAGAAGATTTCAAAGGGAGTCTAGAGAAGACAAAGTAAAATATTATAATGAAATGTGCAATGACCTGGATTTAGAAAACCAAAAGAGAAGAACATACTAGGCATTTTTCAAGATGAAAGAACTGAAGAAAAAAATTCAAGCCTCGAGCTCCAATATTGAAGGATTCTAAGGGAAAATATTAAATGATGCAGGAAGCATCAAAATAAGATGGAAGGAATACACACAGTCACTGTACCAAAAAGAACTGGTCGACATTCAGCCATTTCAGGAGGTAGTATATGATCAAGAACTGATAGTACTGAAGGAAGAAATCCAAGCTGCACTGAAGGCATTGGCGAGAAACAAGGCACCAGGAATTGACAGAATACCAACTGAGATGTTTCAACAAATGCTGGAGGTGCTCACTCGTCTGTGCCAAAAAATTTGGAAGACAGCTACCTGGCCAACCGACTGGAAGAGATCTATATTTGTACCCATTCCAAAGAAAGGTGATCCAGAAGAATGCAGAAATTATTGAACAATATCATTAATATCACACACAAGTAAAATTTTGCTGAAGTCATTCAAAACCGGTTGTAGCAGTACACCAACAGGGAACCACCAGAAACTCAAGCTGGATTCAGAAGAGGAGGTAGAACAAGGGATATCATTGCTGATGTCTGATGGATCATGGCTGAAAGCAGAGAATGCCAGAAAGATGTTTACCTGTGTTTTATTGACTCTGCAAAGGCATTCAACTGACTGGATTGTAACAAATTATGGATAACATTTCAAAGAATGGGAATTCCAGAACCCTTAATTGTGCTCTTGAGGAAATTGTACATAGACCAAGAGGCAGTTGTTCAAACAGGACAAGGGGATACTGTGTGGTTTAAAGTCAAGAAAGGTGTGTGTGAAGGGTTGTATCCTTTTGTCATACTTATTCAATCTGTATGCTGAGCAAATAATCTGAGAAGCTGGAGTATATGAAGAAGAACACAGTATCAGGACTGGAGGAAGACTCATTAACAACCTTCAATATGCAGTTGACACAACCTTGCTTGCTGATCGTGAAGAGGACTTGAAGCACTCACTGATGAAGATCAAAGACCACAGTCTTCAGTATGATTTGTACCTCAACATAAAGAAAACAAAAATCCTTACAACTGGACCAATAAGCAAGATTATGATAAATGAAGAAAATGTTGAAGTTGTAAAGGATTTCATTTTACTTGGACCTACAATCAAACCCATGGAAGCAGCAGTCAGGAAATCAAACAATGCATTGCATTGGGCATATCTGCTGCAAAAGACCTCTTTTAAGTGTTCAAAAGTAAAGATATCACTTTAAGGACTAAGGTGCATCTGACCCAAGCCATGATATTTTCAATTGCCTCATATGCATGCAAAAGCTGTAATATGAATAAGGAAGACTGAAGAAATATTGATACCTTTGAATTGTGGTGTTGGCAAAGAATACTGAATATATCATGGACTGCCAGAAGAATGAACAAGTCTGTCATGGAAGAAATACAGCCAGAGTGCTCCTCGAAAGTGAGGATGGCGAGACTTCATCTTACAAACTTTGGACATGTTATCAGGAGGGATCAGTTCCTGGAGAAGGACACAATGCTTGGTAAAGTAGGTGGTCAGCAAAAGAGAGGAAAACCCTCAACGAGATGGATTGGCACAGTGGCTGCAACAATGGGCTCAAGCCTAACAACAATTGTGAGGATGGCACAGGACCAGGCAGCATTTTGTTCTGTTGTACATAAGGTCGCTATGAGTCGGAACTGACTCGATGGCATCTAACAGCAACAACAACAAGGTTGGCTGATGTCAGAAGATCCCTTCCTTTTGTTTCTTTATAAGGGTAATCAACACAAACTCTGTTTGCTCTTTCACTCCATTCAATGCAGCCAATGTAGACATTCAAATGGAAATGAGAAACATAAAAATATTGTGTGGAAATAGCATGGGCTTCTTCAACAGGGCACACTGTGCCTTGTATTTCTCCTGGTGTGTAACCTTGGTGTTTTCATTGACTTGCTCCCAGACTGGGGATAAATCACTTAACCTCAAGTCTGCTTCCTTACCACAAAATGGAAAATCCTTCAGTCTTCAGCACCTGGTGGCTGTGCTGTCTTTCCTTCATTCTCAAGGGTTTGAAGACTCTCAGCTTTCTGCCACTGCAAACCAAAACAAACCCATTGCCACTGAGTCGATTTCAACTCATAGAGACCCTCTAGGACAGAGTAGAACTGCCCCCACAGAGTTTCCAAGGCTGTAATCTTTCTTCTTAATTTTTTAAAAATATTTTATTGTGTTTTAGGTGAGAGTTTACATGGAAAATTCAGCTGCCATTTAACAATTTTTATACAAATTATTCCATGACATTGGTTACAATTTTTACACTGTGTTAGCATTCTCATTTTTTCCATTCTTTTTGTTCTGTTTCTATTGATCTAGTTTCCCTTCCCCTCCTTTCCTTCTCATCTTTGCTTTTGGGTAAAAATTGAGTGCTTGGTTTCATATGGTTGATTTTTTAAGGGACACATTTCTCACCGGTGATATTGTTTTTTTTTGTAAGCCAATCGATTATTTGGCTAAAAAGTGACTTTGGAATGGCTTCAGTGCCAAGTTCAAAGGGTATCTTATAAGGGACAATAGTCTTGGGGGTTCCTCTAGTCTCTATTGGTACAGTAGATCTGATCTTATTTAGGAATTTAACTTTTGTTCTACATTTTTCTTCCATTCTTTCTTGGTCCTAACGTGCCCCTGGTCAGAACGGTGAGCAGTGGTAGCCAGGCCCCATCTACTTCTTCTGGTCTCAGGTTAGAGGAGGCTGTGGTTTGTGTAGGTCATTAGTCCGGTGCGCTACATATGTGGGCTATTAGTCCTGTGGACTAGTTGCTTCTTTGAGTCTTGGTTTCCTTCACTTTTTTTTGCTCCAGATGAGTAGAGACCAATAGCACCTCTGTCCTAAATGACCAGGACTTCTGCTGGTGAGTGTTTCTGTCCGGATTTTCTGGTTCCCTCCCAGTTCTGTGGTCACCTAGATCCCTAGAGCTCTTGCCCACCTTCCTGCACTATCCCTCCTTATATCTGGTTCATTTTCTGCTCACCTTGCTTCACTGCAGATTTGTCTACAAAGTATCTCTGGAAATTCAATGTATTTGCCTTGTTGTGCACCTTACTCAGGAAGGCTGCTTGCTTTCTCTCAAGATGGACATGCTGTGGCTGGCCAGTTGGCAGGGTGCCTACGATTTGTAAATCTCCTTGTTCCCTGTTTTCATCCTGATTCTCCTTCTATTTGGTGTTCCATCTAATTCTTCATCCTTCTGTTTGCTGCTCAGGGTTCCAAGACTATCATCTGTACTTGTTTCACTTGGTTCTCGTGCCTTCTCTCTAAGGAAATGGTATGGTGTGTCTGACTAAGCCACCATTTGTGCCATCTCAGGGTCTTCTTGTTTTTCACTGACCCTCTGCTTTGCCAAACATGATGTCCTTCTCCAGGGACTGGTCCATCCTAATAACATGTCCAAAGTACATAAGACAAAGTCTCACCATTCTTGCATCTAAGGAGTATTCTCACTGTACTTCTTCCAAAAGAGATTTATTCATTTTCTGGCAGTCAGTGGTATATTCAATATTCTTCGCCAACATCGTAATTCAAAGGCGTCAGTTCTTTTTCAGTCATCTTATTCACTGTCCAGCTTTCACATGCATATAAGGCGATTGAAAAATACCACGGCTTGGATCAGACACACCTTAGTCCTCAAAGTGATAACTTTTCTTTTTAACACTTTAAAAAGATCTTTTGCAGAAGATTTTCCCAATGCAATATGTCCTTTGATTTCTTTTTTTTTTTTTTAATTGTACTTTAGATTAAGGTTTAGAGAACAAATAGTTTCTCATTAAACAGTCAGTAAACATATTGTTTTATGACATTGGTTAACAACCCCACAAAATGTCAACACTCTCACTTTTCTACCTTGGAGGACCTTTTATTTTTTGGTGAAAATATGCATAGCCAAAGTTACACCATTTCAAAAGTTTCTACATGTACAATTTGGTGACATCAATTCCAGTCTTCCAGTTGTGTTGCTATTGTCGCTATCCTTTTCTGAATTGTTCCATCACCATTATCCTCAACTCACTGCCCCCTAGGCTTCCCATCAAACCTTTTGAGTTGCTGTTGTCAATTTGATCTCACATAGATAATTCTTTTTTGTTGTTGGTACCTTAGATGAAGGTTTGCAGAACAAATAGTTTCTCGTTAAAGAGTTAGCACACATATTGTTTTATGACATTGGTTAACAACCTCACGACATGTCAACACTGTCCCTTCTCAACGTTGGTTCCCTATCACCAGCTTTCTTGTTCCCTCCTGCCTACTAGTCCTTGTCCCTGGACTGCTGTGCCTCATTAGTCACGTTTTGTTTTATGAGGCTGTCCGATTCCCAGCTGAACGGTGAACCTCCGGAGTGACTTCACCACTGAGCTAAAAGGGTGTCTGGGGGCCATACACTCAGGGCTTCTCCAGTCTGTCTGGTCTTTTTTTGGTGAGTTAGAATTTTGTTCTACATCCTTATCCAGCTCTGTTCAGAACCCTCTGTTGTGATCCCAGTCAGAGCAGTCAGTGGTGGTAGCCGGGCACCTTCTAGCTGTACTGGACTCAGTCTGGTAGAGGCTGTGGTAGCTGTGGTCCGTTAGTCCTTTGGACTAATCTTTTCCTTGTATCTTGTTGTCTTCATTCTCCCTTGCTCCCGAACAATGTAGAACATTGTCTTTATAAACTGTGTTACACCAATTGAGCTAGATGTTCCCTGAGACCATGGTCCCCACAGCCCTTCACCCAGCAATTCAGTCCCACAGGGAGCTTGGATGTGTCTATGGAGCTTCCATGACCTTTCCTTGTACAAGTTGTGCTGGCTTCCCCAGTATTGTGTACTGTCTTACCCTTCACCAAAGTTACCACTTATCCGTTGTCTATTTAGTTCTCCCCCACCCCTCCCATCCCTTGTAACCAACAAAGATTGTCTCTTTTTGTTAGTAAACTTTTACATGAGTTTTTAAAGTAGAGGTCTCATACAATATTTGTCTTTTTGTGATTGACTTATTTCACTCAGCATGATGTCCTCCAGTTTCATCCATGTTATGAGATGCTTCTCAGATTCATCATTGCTCTTTATCGTGCTTAATACTCCATTGTATGTATGTACCATAGTTCGTTTATCCATTCATCTGTCGATGGGCATCTAGGTTGTTTCCATCTTTTTGCTATTGTGAACAGTGCTGCAATGAATATGGGTGTGCATATATCTAATCGTGTGATGGCTCTTATTTCTTTAGGATATATTCCTAGGAGTGGGATTGCTGGATTGTATGGTATTTCTATTTCTAGCTTTCTAAGGAAGCACCATATCATTTTCCAAAACGGTTGTATCATTTTGCATTCCCACCAGTAGTGCATAAGAATTTCAATCTCCCCACAACCTCTCCAACATTTGTTACTTCCAGTGTTTTCGATTTGTGCCAGTAATACCGGGGTGAGATGGTATCTCATTGTGGTATTAATTTGCATTTCTCTAAAGGCTAGTGATCGCGAGCATTTCCTCATGTGTCTGTTGGCCGCTTGAATGTCTTCTTTGGTGAAGTGTCTGTTCATTTCCCTTGCCCATTTTTTAATTGGATTATTTGTCTATTGTTATACAGGTGTTGGATTGTCTTGTAGATTTTAGAAATTAGACCTTGTCTGACGTGTAATGTCCAAAATTTTTTTCCCAGTCTGTAGGTTCTCTTTTTACTCTTTTGGTGAAGTCTTTTGATGAGCATAAGTGTTTCATTTTTGGAAGAACCCAGCAATCTAGCTTATCTTCTGGGGTTTGTGTTGATGGTTATGGTTTGTATCCTGTTAATGCCGTGTATTAAGGCCTGTAGCGTTGGTCCTATTTTTTCTTCTATGAACTTTATACTTTCTGGCTTCATATTTAGGTCTTTGATCCATTTTGAATTAGTTTTTGTTTATGGAGTGAGGTATGGGTACTGTTCCATTTTTTTGCAGATGGATATCCAGTTTTGCCAGCACCATTTGTTAAAAAGACTGTCTTTTCCCCATCTGATGGACTTTGGGTCCTCATCGAAGATCAGGTGACCATAGGTGGATGGATTTACATCTGGGTTCTCAATTCTGTTCCATTGGTCAATGTATCTGTCATGTACCAGTACCAGGCTGTTTTGACTACTGTAGCTGTATAGTAGGTTCTGAGGTCAGGTAGTGTGAGTCCTACTTTATTCTTCTTCTTCAATGGTGCTTTACTTGTTCAGGGCTTCTTCCCTTTCCATATAGAGTCAATGATTAGATTTTCCATCTCTTTGAAGAATGTTGTTGGTATTTGGATTGGGATTGCATTGCATTTGTAAATTGCTTTGGGTAAAATTGTCATTTTCACAGTGTTGAGTCCACCTATCCATGAGCATGGCATGGTGTTCCATTTATTTAGATCCTCTTGGGTTTCTTGCAGTAGTGTTTTGTAGTTTTCTTTCTATAGGTCTTTTACATCCCTGGTTAGATTTATTCCTAAGTATTTTATTTTTTAGGGGCTATTATAA